>NW_021604671.1:2854351-2865305 GCF_004785775.1 Grammomys surdaster | reverse complement strand
GTGTGTGTGTGTGTGTGTGTGTGTGTGTGTGTGTGTGTGTGTGTGTGGTGTATGTGTGTTTGGGGGCAGGGGGGATAGTGGATGGCTGATATCTAGAGGAAAGTTCCTGAAAGGAAAAGGGAAAGGAAGAATGGAGGAAGGTTTTATGTGAGGGGGTACTGGGTAAGAGAAGAATTTATGAGAACAAGTAAAATTATGACAATAGCTGGAAAGGAAGTACTAAACTTAATGAAGCCAACACCTTTATAAACAAGGAGTGAAATCAAGCAGCAGTGGACAAGAAAATAGAGAGTAAAGGGGACTGGCAAAATTCAAAATGCAAGGGCTGATGAGAAGGGTCAGTACATTAAGGTACTTGCCATGATGTCAAAGAGCATGCAGGGACTGGTACCCACATGGAGGGAGAAGAGAACCAACCCCTGGGGGTTGTCCTTTGACTAACACGTGTGCTAAAGCTCATACATGTACACAGAAGCACACACACATGCCAACATACACACAATCACATGAAAACACACAAGCATACAAGTGTACACAGAAACACATAAAATAAGTAAACTTAAAAGTAAAACAGCTTTTAAAAGAAAGAAGACATCAGAAGTAGCAGACCATCAAGAGAGAAGGAAATGAGAATAAGAAATTGAAGTATTCCTTTTATAATGTAAAGTAGAAAACTATTCAGCTCTATAAATTGTATGAATTCATAATCTGATTAAAAAGTAAACATGTGACAAAAATAAAAAATACCAAAATTCCCATACTCCTTTCTTTATAATAAATTCTAAATTCCTTTCTTCTACATGAAAAACAATGAAAAGCTTAATTTATCATTTGTTTGTCTTCTATTGCTGTGCATAGGGCCTGCCCTTGTGGTTTATATATCCAGTGACTCTCCACAGTAGGAAACTAATTTTTCCTCTGTAAGCAAATATCAATCGTGAATAACTTCTGATAAGGATGGAAGCTCATATCCACTTCCCCTCTTAGCACTAGAACCCTATCTGGCTTGGATCAATGCAGGCCAGTGCATGTTGCCAGTCTTTTGGGGTTCATATAAGTATCATTCAGTCCTGTTATGCCTGAGAGACATTGTTTACTTCGTGCCACCGACACCCTCTTGCATATTTTCTCTTCCCTTAGGGGAGGTATTTAATGAAGACATCCCATAAAAGAGTGTGTGTTCCAAAGTCTTGAACTCTCAGAACATGGCCTAAGTGTGAGTCTCTGTGGTAGTTCCCATCTCTTGCAGAGGAAGCTTCTCTGATGATGACTGAGCAAGGTATTGGTCTATGGGAGTATCAGAATGTCATTGGAAGTCATTTTGTTACTATGTTCCTGTACCAGAAATATAGCATTTAATTTTCTCCTAGGTCTGTGGCATACCAAACTCAGTATCTAAGCCACTCAGTATCAGACAGCCAGTCTATGTTGTAGAGAAGGGATTAAGTCCAATCAGAAGGTGGTTGATTACTTATACAATGTTTGTGCCTTTACTGAATCAACATATGCAGGCAGGCTATCCTTGTAGATAGCAGGATTTGTAGCTGGATTGATGGTTATCTTTCTCTTCTGGTATCTTGCAGAGTCAAGTTCAGTACTGTGAACAGTAGTCACTATGGGTGAAAGCTCCAGTTAGAACCACATAGATTTTTTTCATGTCACTGAGCTATGTAAGCATTGTCTTCAGCAACAGGATCTTGTCATTCATTTGTGGAGAGTGATCAATAGCCTTCACAATAGCCTGAATCATTTGGTGCCACTCATGGAACCCTTTTGGCCAAGAATTCAATTAGGTGTAAATTGTTCCTGACACTGTTCGACTTAGTTGTGAAATATGTACAGTTGAGCTTTTGTCTCTTCCACTATTTACTGACTCCATTTAGATTTCATTCATATATGTATGTATTTTAAGAAGATTCTGCTGTAGTATGTTTCTATATGACACCCCATAAGACCCTTAGTGTGGGTTGTTCCTCCTTATATTCCCCCCTTTGCCCACCCTATCTTTCCTCTCTGTGTTTAATCATACTGTTCCAATCTACCTCTTGTCTCATCATAACTATATAGTTTATTTCCCCATCCTTGAGAGATCCTCCCTGCCTCCACCTCTCTTACTCTCTATGTAACCTTTGTAGCTACAGAGATTGTAGCATCCCAACTGAAGGCTTAAAAAATAACATCTAAGCCGGGCAGTGGTAGCACACGCCTTTAATCCCAGCACTTGGGAGACAGAGGCAGGCAGATTTCTTGAGTTCGAGGCCAGCCTGGTCTACAGAGTGAGTTCCAGGACAGCCAGGGCTACACAGAGAAACCCTGTCTCAAAAAACCAAAAACAAAAGCAAACAAACAAACAAAACAAAACAAAAAATCTACATATAAGAAAATATGCATAATAGTTGTCTTTTGGAGAGTCTGAGTCACCTCACTTGGGATAACTTTTTTTCCAGCTCCATTCATTTAGATATGAATATAATGTTTTCCTTTTTATCAGCTGAATACTATTCAATTGTGTACTATATAAATGTATACGTTTTCATTATTCATTTGCCTGTTCCATTCATCCATGGGCATCTATACTATTTCCAATTTCTGGTTATTATGAATAGAACAGCAATGAACATATATGACTAAGTGTCTCTATAACAGGAAGTAGAATCCTTTGGGTATATGCCCAAGAGCTATATATCTGGATTGTGAGGTAGATCTATTCACAGATTCATGAGGAACCACCACACTGGTTTCCATACTGGCTATATATATTATATATATATATATATATATATATATATATTCCTAACAGTGTTGAATAGGTGTTCTCCTTTCCCTTTATGCTTACCAGCACAAACTGTCATTTGTTTTATTGATTTTGGACATGCATACTGATATAAGATGAAATCTCAAAGTAGTTTTGATTTATGCTTCCCTGATGAATAAAGATGTTGAACATTTATTTCAGTGTTTCTATGTAATTTACACTTCATCTTTTGAGAAATCTCTGCTTAGTTCTGTGGTCCAATTTTTGATGGGGTTATTTGTTTTCTTGATGTACAGTTTTTTAAGCTCCTTATGTAGTTTATATTATTACATTATTAACCTTCTATCAGATATGTAACAGGTAATGATCTTTTTATATTTTATAGTCTGCTTCTTTGTTCAAATGATGGCATGTTTTTCTATACTGAAGATTTTCAGTTTCATGAGGTCACATTTATTAATAGTTGTTCTTAGAGCATGAACTATGAGGGTTCTGTTCAGAAAGTCTTTTCCTGTGTCAGTGAGTTCATATCTATTCTTTACTTTCTCTTTAATTAGAATATGGGTATCTGATCTTTCGTTTAGGTTCTTGATCCACCTGGAGTTGAGTTTTTGGATAAGGTGATAAGTATGTATTTATTATTATTCCTCTTCATGTAGTCATCCAATTGGACCAGCATCACTTGTTAAAGATGCCATCTTTTTTTTCCAGTATAGTTAGTTAGTTAGTTAGTTAGTTAGTTAGTTAGTTAGTTAGTTTATGTATTTTGGCTTCCATCCCAACAATCAGGTATCTATAGACTTATCTCTGCATCTTCAATTTGACTCTATTGATCAATGAGTATATTTTTGTGCTAATACCATACTGTCTTTATTACTATAGCTCTATAGTACATCTTGAAATCCCAGATGGTGATACCTCTAGCAGTTCTTTTATTATTCAGGATTATTTTAGGTATCCAGGGTTTATTTCCATATAAAGCTGAAAATTGTCCTTTCTCTTTCATTTGTCTTCTATAATTGAATGCTGGATTCTCAGTTGGTAAAACCTTTTAAAGGATTAGGAGGTGTGTCCTTGTTAGAGGAAGTGTATCACTGGAGGTGGGCTTTGAGGTTTCAAAAGGCCACACCAAGTGCTGTCTGGAAGAACAGGTTGCATGTATTTAATGTATTCTGATATTCTCCCTAATTGCACTATTTTGTGCCCCTTCCATTTCTATAAATCTTCTGAACTAACCTTCTTCCCTCTCTCTTCTTTCTTCCTTCTTTTCCCTTCTATTCTCCCCCAGCTCCTTCTCTTTCTACTCCTTGCATATCAGATGAAACTGTCAGCTATTTCTCTAGCACTATGCTTACCCACATGCTACCATGCTTCCTGCCAGGATCATAATGGACAAATCCCCTAAAACTGTAAGCTAGCTCCCAGTTAAATACTTCCTTTTATAAGAGTTACCTTGGTCATAGTGTCTCTTCAGGTAAATAACACAGTAAATAGCACAATATTTTAAAATTGTAATTACACTACTCTTTTATTTGCTTGGTTGGAGTTACTACAAAATAATTGGTTTTTGTTGTTGTTGGTGGTGGTGGTGGTTTTTGTTTGTTTGTTTTGTTTTTTGTTTTGTTTTGTTTTGCAGCTACTGTAAAAGGTTTTGTTTCTTGTTTGGTTTTCCTCCTTCCCCACATGGTCCAGCAAATTCCATTTTCTCCCTCTCCCTTCAACCTTACCCACTAAGAAAGCCTCTGAGCAGAAAAGACACTAAAATCCCAGTCTCACATTCCTGACATTTCTGACATTCCTGACAGGTGTCCCAACCCCTGTCACCTGTAGTCATAAGCCACCCAACCTCTCACCCACTCCTCCACAGTCTATAAGAGGCTCCCATGCCACAATCTGCCTTCAACTTCTTCTGGTGTCCTCCCCTGAGATTGGTGAACTTGCCCAGGAGCCCATTTCCAAATAAAACTGCCTTTTATTTTTTTTCCTTTTAATTAGGCTGAACTGATTTTTTCCTTTGGCAGAGAAATCATTCTGGTGCTTAACCTGGGAGAAGTTGAGTCCCCAGCGAGTGACTCTAGTCTTTTCTGGCCAGATTTCTTTCTTAGTCCATTTATCATTTATATATAGGCAAGCTACGATTTTTTTGCGTGTAAATTTTGTATCCCCTTAGTTTACTGTAGAAGTTTTCTGGTGGGGCCCTTTTGGATCACTTGTGTATAAAATCCTATAGTCTACAAATGAAGATACTTTGACTACTTTCTTATTTGTTTCCCCTTGGCCTTCTTCAGTTGTCTTATTACCCTAGATAAGACTTCCAGTACTATATTGAATAGATATGGAGAGAGTGAACATCCTTGTATTGTACCTACGTTTAGTGGAAATGCTTTGAGTTTCTCTCCACTTAGGATGATCTTGTTTGTGAGCTTTCTGATTATTGTCTTTATCATGTTGAGGCATGTCTCCTGTATTTCTGTTATCTATAGGACTTTAATCATGAGTAGATTTTAGCCACTGTCAAAGGACTTTTATACATCTAATGAAATAATCATGTGGTTTCCCTTTTTCATTTGTTTTAGGTGGTGTGTTGCATGTATGGATTTACATATGTTGAACCATTCCTGCATCTCTAGGATACAGTTTGCTTGATCACAGTGGTTAGGAAGAACATAGGAAGAACAACAATATCAAACAACCAGACCCCCCAGAATTCCAAGGGACTAAACACCCAACCAAAGAGGACCCATGGCTCCAGCCAAATACATAGTAGAGGATGGCTTTGTGTGGCATCAGTGGGAGGAGAGGCCCTTGGTCCTGTGAAGGCTCTATGCCCCAGTGTAGGGGAATCCCAAGGCAGTGAGGTGGGAGTGGGTATGTGTGGGGGAACACCCTCATAGAAGCAGGGGCAGGGGTGATGGGATAGGGAGTTTCCAGAGGGGAAAATGGGAAAGAGGATAACATTTGAAATGTAAATAAATAAAATATAAAAAAATAGCCTGTAGTAGTGTCGCTTTCACAAATCTGGGTGTCTTTATGTTTGATGTATAATGAATAGAATTAGAATATCAACCAGATGGATTTTTTTTCTTTGATGAGTATGTAAGGTTATAGTGGTTTGTATATGCTCAGCCCAGGGAATGGCACTCTTAAAGGGTGTTGCCCTGTTGGAGTAGATGTGGCCTTGTTGGAATAAGGTGTCACTGTAAGTATGGACTTTAAGACCCTCATCCTAGCTGCCTGGAAGCTAGGATTCTACTATCAGCCTTCAACTGAAGCTGTAGAACTTTCAGCTCCTCCTGTGCCATGCCTGCCTGGATGCTGCCATGTTCTACCTTAATGATACTGGACTGAACCTCTGAACCTGTAAGCCAGCCCTAATTATAAAAGCCCTTTATAAAAGTTGCCTTGGTCATGGTATCCATTCACAGCAGTAAAAGCCTAACTAAGACAAATGTCTTTCCCTATTTCTTCAGGTTAGTTTGGGTTTGAAGTCTATTTTGTGAGATATGAAAATGCCTATATCAGCTTGTTTATTGGGTTCATTTGTTTAGAATATCTGTTTCAATCCTTTTAACTTGTAGTGACATCTCTCCTTGATAGAATAGCATGTTTCTTGAATTTAGCAGAAACATGGATCCTGTTTTCCTGTGTCATTTAATTGAAGAAATAAGACGATTAATATTGATAGTATCAATGAGCAGCATTTATTGATTCCTGTTATTTTTGTTGTTATAGTGTGGGTTTTTTTCTTCCTCTTTTGATTTACTCTTCTGGGATTATTATTTATTTATTTCATCTTCTTGGATGTGGTTAACCTCTTCAGACTGACGTTTTCCTTCTAGTGCCTTCTGTAGAGTTTGACTTGTGAATAATTGCTGTTTAAATGTTGTTTTATTGTGGAATATTTTTCCTTCATTGTATGTTGTGATTGATAGTTTGGGCTGTCATTTGTGATCTTCTGGAGTCTATAGAATAGGACTTTCTGGTTTTTAGAGTCTCCACTGAGAAATCAGATGCCTTTGAATGGGCCTGTCTTTATGCGTTACTTGGTCTTGTTTCCAGACAGCCTTTAATATTTCTTTCTTTGTTCTTATATTTATTGTTTTTATTACTATGTGCCATGGAAAATTTCTTTTCTTAATATGTCATTTTGCTTCTTGTACCTTTTTAGGTACCTCTTTGTTTAGGGTTGGAAATTTTTTCTCTATATGTTTTATGAAAATATTTTCTCTGCCTTTGTTCTAGCTTTTTTCTCCTTCCTCTATTTCTATTCCTTGTAAAATTGATGTTTTCATGTGTCTCAGATTTTCTGGATGTTTGACACTTGTTTTATATTTTTGTTTTTATTTTTAGACTTAACATTTTCTTTGATGATATATCCATTTCTTCTACCTTGTTTTCAATGCCTGAGATTCTCTCTTCCATGTTTCATGTCTTATACAATGTTGATGAGGCTTACCACTGAGGGTTTTGTTTGCTATCCTAAATTTTTCATTTTCAGTTCTATTTTAGATTGTGTTTTCTGCAGTGATTCTGTATCTACTTTCTTGTCTTGAACTGCTTTTATCATTTCATTCCTCTGTTAATGTTCTCACAGACTTCATTATTTATATCTTCTTTAAGATTCTGAAAGTGTCATAATTGCTATTTTAAAGTCCTTATCTGTGCTTCAGGTATATGGCACTTTTGGGAGC
Source organism: Grammomys surdaster (assembly GCF_004785775.1). Taxonomy (NCBI): domain Eukaryota; kingdom Metazoa; phylum Chordata; class Mammalia; order Rodentia; family Muridae; genus Grammomys; species Grammomys surdaster. The sequence continues at coordinate 2,857,859 of NW_021604671.1, read as the reverse complement.
TTGATGTAGTAGGGTCACTGGATTCTGGTGGAGGCACATGGTCTTAGCTGTTAATCTTTATGGATGTGTATTAGTGTCTAGGCATCTGTTGTTGGGATGATTGAGCTGATTCAAGTTGATGATATCTGGTCTTGTCTTTGTTAAGTAGGTATTCCTTTCCTTGGTTTCTGTTACCCTTTCTGTCTCTTAAGAAATTGTGAGCCAGTGTGCTGCTCGATAGAGAGTGCTTCTGCAGGTTATTTTGTAGCACAGAGGATAGGAGTGGGCTAGGGGAGAAACTGAGCCACACACTGTGAAAGAGCTAAGGGCATTTTGTCCACACAAAAAGGTAGGGTATTCAGGAAGTTAGAAGTACAGTGGGAAAAAGAATCTACAAACAGATTGCAGTAAGGCAGAGTAATTTTAAGAGACAGGGATGCAAGGCCTAGAAGATCCTGAGTCTGAACCAAGAGTTGGAGTCTACAGTGAATGGAGTGGAAGTGAGAAAAGGTGTACCTGTAAACAGGTAATGTTACCAGTCTAGAGGTAAGAATTGAGAGATCATAATGTAAGATAGGAAGCATAGTGTATGTCACCCACATGAGTCCCTACCGAGTACGGCCAATGAATGTCTCAGGTAAAAAGTATTCTAGACACCTGGGACTGACACAAAGGAACAGAGATGCACTAGAAGGGGGTGCTGTGAGGGTCCATAGGAAGGAGCAAATCTGGGTCCACACAAAGGTTTGATGGAGTCCACAGGGAATGAGGTCCAATGGACGAATAGTCAGTCCTCAGAAGAGACTGGGAGACTGTAATGGAGAACAGGAAGGAGAGTGAAATTTGCCATCTAACTACCAGCCTGATGTGGCAAAGACTTTACTTTTCAAATACTTAAAATCACCATAAATACAAGAAAAAAATCTCGTGATTGATATTAAACATATGAAAAGGTAGTTTATAAGGATAATAATTCTCCCAAATACTTCAGTGATTCCTGTAAAAAACGAAATATATATATATATGCTAAATAAACAGTTTATAGTAAACAAAACTCTGAGGATTGTATCAAGGTGAATGTCCTATGAATATGGAAATATTTAAAAGACATACCCTATTCTGACTGTGATTTTATTCTTTTCACCAAATATAATACAAACCTATGTATCTACACAGAAATGATGAGGTCACTGAACTTCTGGTAATGTTTGGTTCATTCCAAGTTTTACTTTAACTTCTGGTATTTCTAACTGCAGTTTAACAACATGGCACTAGTTGCCCCTGCTTCATATTTCCTACTTTCTGTATTCTGATCATAGTATACCTAGCCATGATCTGATAACTTGACAAAAGGTAAAAAGTAAAGAATAAGAACAACAACTTTTTGCCATCATTACTTAATAATTTACATTAACTTTGAACCTGATCTAAAGATGCAGAATAACATAAACTCTTTCTGATGACAGTCAATCATATAGAAACAAAAACTATTAAACATAAAGTATTTCTCTCTAGATATTGTTTCTTCCCATGTGGTGGATTTACTTGTGAATCTGTTAGAACAAAGGCAGCCATGAATTTAACTATCTACAAGACTTATGATGTTTAATAGGAAGAGCCTAGTTGAGCAGCTGTGCTCATTCCAAAGCTCTCACCATCTGTATCATTTCATTAAAGGGCTTTACTACACTTCATGACTTACAGTAAAGTTATCTTCATGTCCATCCTGAAACCGAGTCTCATCTCTTCCGTAAAGACATACAGGTGCTGAACTAACTCCTACAGTGTCCATATAACACAATATAAATCTGTGAGCTGGTCCCTGAATTTGGAAAGCCACTTGTGTTTATGTAAACTTTCCAGTTTCCACCTGCAGAAGCACAAATAACACACAATGTTATCACAGGCTTGTGTTATTAAAACTAAAGACATAGTTCAAGGCAGATAAAAAATGACTTCTTTTCAACACATCTGGAAATGTGTCATAACACTGGGTTTCAAATTTGATTCTATAAATTCTCAAGATAATTGCCAAAAATAGTTGCAATTAAAAATATTTCATAGAGTAAATGTCAAAATAAGGATAGAGAGTATTGATTTCTCCTTGTTGGTCATGCCTCAACCCTGAGAGTCACTATAAAACTTCCATGAAACTTCCAGTATTTTGATAAAATACATATATTCAGAATTAAACATTTTAAATGTTTTTTTATATATGTACTCTCTAAAATAGTCAGAAAGACTTTGATATATCTTGCATCAGTTATTTTAACTGTCCAGATTAACAGATAACACTGAGGCCCACAACAATGAAATCACTGTGAATCATCACCAATAAAAAAGTGGTGCACTGTAAATATAACAAAGGTCACAGTATCTTACTACAGTTTCATTTTAATTTTTCCATGTGTTTTGGAGCTTAAACATCTGAAATGTAATCAACATGTCAATTAGTGAGAACTTAGACAGCATGTTTACAATTTTACAAAAAAACACAATAAATTCAGAAACAGAGACTCAAATGAGATTCTGTTTATTAAACTGCATTTTTTTTGTTCTGAATTTGAAGTAAAATACATTTTACATTTGATTGTTAGAATAAATAATCAAATTTTAGATTTAAATTCTAGTAATATGTCAAATAAATTCTATATTTGTAATACTCTACTTTAAAACTCAAAGTGTTACTTTACTTGTCAAACACACATTAAAAGCCACATCAGTCTACCATATCATCTTGGTGACTCCTTTGGTTAAAAATAATTTCTTTAATTAGTAGGTGATAACAACAGCAGAAATAGTTAAATGACAAGAAATTAGAGCTGGAGGACTCTAGCTGTTACTAGTAGATTGCAAGGATGTTAGTGGTTGGGGGGGTAAAGTGTAACTGTGGTTTTCCACCACTACTGCCTTAACAGTGCACGAAGAGTCTCACAGAGTATTGACTGCTAAATGTGCATGGGCCAAATCAATAGGGAAAGAAATTACATATCCAACAACTAAGATACAAAAGGATCAAAAGTATAAAAACAGATGTTTTAAAAATAATGAAATGTGATGTCTGTTTACTAAAGATACCTGTACCTTCATAAATCATTGAATTATTGCTAAAAATCCAATGTCCAGGGTGGAAGAGTTAGGACACACAAAATGTCTTCATTCTTAATTTTTTTTGTAGTCTACATAAAAATACATACCAAAAAACAGGAAAAGTAATGTAAAACTTTCTTATTATAATATTGTGGTAAGTAAGACCAGATCACAGACAAGCTAACTAAATCAAAAATTAAAGAGAACAACAAAGAAGCCACAGGAGGTATGCAACCAACATCAATAAAAATAAAATAAAATACAAAAGCTATCTATCGTCTTCACAGACTGTATACTCAGAGATGAGCAAACAGAAGGCTTGAAGTTCAAGAGGGTTAGGGTTAGGGTTAGGGTTAGGGTTAGGGTTAGGGTTAGGGTTAGGGTTAGGGTTAGCGTTAGGGGTTAGGGTTAGGGTTAGGGTTAGGGTTAGGGTTAGGGT
>NW_021604671.1:2850209-2853951 GCF_004785775.1 Grammomys surdaster | reverse complement strand
ACCGGAACTCACGATACATATATAAAATCTTTCCCATAAAGAGGGGAGAAAGAATGTAAATAAAAATTAGAAATATGCTTCCATTTTCATATATCTCATAGGGTCCAAATATAAGGAGTCTGTTGAAAATGAGAGTAAGTACATTAGAATAAAGAAGAATCCAGATGAAAAATCCTGAAACAAACATCCCATATACAACATTAATAAAAACTTTATTTCTATCTTTAGAAAATATGTACCTATAGTGTATACATCTATAATATAAAAACTGCATTGAAAAAAAGAGGATCAAATGGCTTCACTGGGAATTTCCTTCCATTTATTAAAAACAACATCAATTCTACACAACCTTTCAGAATAGTTTTGAAATCATTATATAAGCATACTACTCTGATACCAAAACTAGAAAAAGTGTATTATTAGGATATCAAATATAGCAAATATATGCAAATATGTCAGGATAAAAATGATTGCTTATAAAACATGAAATTCATACTAGCTTTACAAAAATTAGAAAACTAGACAGGAATATTAGGAAGACAACTTAAGCTTCAAGTTTATTCCAGGAATAAAATTGTTTTAATTTTCTGACATTGATTGATATAATTTATTACATCAACAGAATAAAAGAATATACAAACTTTTATCCTGTATCATTACTCATTTGTGATATGTAAATTAAAGTCCCTGGGAGGTACAGCAGTGCTGTAAATAGCAAGAACAGAGGAGGAAAAGCAACCTGCAATGGAGGGGGAACTGGATCTGCCAACATGATCAACAGTTTGTTAAAAAATCACACAAATATAAAATACATCCATGCAATTCTGATGACTTACCCAAAGTAATAAAATGTACTTCTCCATAAATATTTCTAACAGTTTTGTTCACAAAGGCCAAAGTTTGAAGTGAATCTTATCAACAGTGCTAAATAGCAAATTGAATCTTCAACAAAAAAATGTTTGATTTCTAATCTCTGCTACTTGTAAAGATGACCTTGTTTAGAAATGGGGTCATTGCAAATGCAATTGAAATAAGTGTAAACCCAAATAAAATTATACTCAAACTTCCCAGAAAGTTGGAAGACGAGTATCTGAATGAATTAAAGAGAAGAATCAGCTTAAGAACAGATTCCATTCCAAAACTGGAAGGCTTCAAAGTCAGTTCTATCTCTGTCTCTTCAAATTCTGTCTAATGTGTGTGATGTCTTCAGCAATATGATGTTAGCTCCAAATTCTGGGAAGAAACCAAGGGCAAGGGGAATAACCTAATATTGTTTTGGAAGTTGTTAAGACACCACTGACCACAACTCAAAGGCAGGTTCCTGATGAGGATTTTCAGAGGCTGAACCACTTTACACTCGCACCAGCAGGGAATGGGTGTTCACCTTTGCTCACATCATGGCAGTCATTTGTCATCCTTTATGCTTTTCATCTTAATCATTCTCACAGGAATAATATAAAATCTCAAAGTAATTGTAATTTGCATTTCTATTATAAGTAAGGATATTAAATCTTCTTTGAATGTTTCTCAGTCATTTATGTTTCATCTTTTGAGAACTCAGTTTACTTCAATATTCATTTTTAATGGATTGTTTGTTTTCTTGATGTTTAGGGTTTGTTTTGTTTTAGTTCTTTATATATTCTAGATATTAACATTCTCTCAGAGGCATATCTAATAAAGACATTATACCATTTTGTAGTTTCCCTCTTCACTTGAGTGATGCTTTGCTTTGCTCTATAGAAACTTTTGAGTTTCCTATTATCTCATTTATTAATTGTTGGTCTAAATTCCTTTTGTATCAGGGTCTTGTTCATAAATCCTTTTCCTACTTTCTCTTCTATCAAATTTAAAGGGTTGGGTCTTGTACTGAGGTTCTTGATACATTTGGAGTTAAGTTTGCATAAGGTGAGAGACTTGTGTATTTTTAATTACTACTTCTATATATGCATATACATGTAGTCATCCAGTTGGCCAAGCACCATTTATTGAAGATGATGTCTTTTCTCCTATATATATTGTAGGTTACTTTGTCAAAAATTAAGTGACATAGGCTGATGTGGTAATAAAATGAATAAAAGCACATTCTGCCAAGCATAATGAACTCATCTTGATGCCCAAAATCCGAATGATAGGAGAGAGCCAACTCACACTTTATTCTCTGACCTCCCTACATAGGCAACGGTATACAAACATAGATACGTGCGCACACACACACACACACACACACACACACACACACACACACTATGTATAAGTAAAATGTAATTTTTTAAAAAATCAGGTGGGTACATGTCTGGGTCTTTAGTCTTATATCAATAATAAATGAGTCTGGTTTTTATCTTAGTATTAACTTGTTTTATATAACTATAGTTCTGTAATATATCTTGAAATGTGGGTGTTGATAACTCCAAGACCTTTTTTTAATAGTTAAAGATCATTGTAGCTGTCCTGGGTCTTTTGTTTATTCATGTGAAATTTAAGATTATTTTGTCAATTCTTGTAAAGAACTGCATTGCAATTTTGATATGTGTCACTTATAATCTGCATATTGCTTTTAATAGCTCAAGTTCACTTTAAAAACACCCATTCATGAAACTGCCCAGGCCATCAAGGGTATGCACATCCAAATGACCACCAAATATGTCTCTTTGAAGAAACAAAATGTACCACTTGGTGTACAGTGTAGAGTAAGTATGTGTACCCAATCCAAACAGTAGAGCTGGACACAGGGCCAGGGGCTTAAAAAGTGTTCTGAATTTTTGTTTCATGTGCTTAAAAATACAGAGAGTAATGGTGAACTTAAGGATTTAAATGAAGATTCTCTAGTCATTGATATAGCCATATGAACAAAGTGCATAAGATGTGGCATTGAACTTAAAGAGCCCGTGGCCATGTTACCCTGCATTTAAGCTCCCCTGCCACACTGAGATGATCCTCACTGAAATGGAAAAAAATCATTCCAAAGTCGTGAAAGGAGAATGCACAGAAGAAAAGGATATCCCAGAAGAAACTGAAGGGAAAAAGACTTGTGACATGGGAATAAATTCAGCATGAAATAAATGCAAGTAAGGTTTTTTTTTAAGTAACAATGTTTTCAGGTTAAATGAGAATTTGAGGATCACACCACAGAACTCACATAGAGACACTACTGGGATGTCTTAGAGACTGAGCCACTAATCAAAGAACATATGCAGGAACAATGCTGATTCAAGGCTCCTGGCACATATGTAGCAGCAGCACAGTCTCCACGGTTACCACAGGAGGAAAGGAAGCACCTAATTTGGCAGAGACTTGATGCTGGGGAGAGGGTCTCAGAGGAGGAGGGGAGGGGGATGAGATAAGGAACTTTGTAAGGAGGGGGGAACCACCAGAAAGGGGAGCAGCGTTTGGGATGGGAGGGAAGGAAGGAATGAAGGAGGGAAAGAAGAAAGAAAGGAACAAAGGAAAGAAAGAAGGAAGGAAGGGAGAAAAGAAAGCAAAAAAGGAAAAGAAAACCTAAAATATGATCAATTAGTTTGTTGTAAAACTTCTGATGTTTTACAAATCTAATGAACTTTTCATGAACTTACAAGGTAGCTTCTCAGAAAAATTGAACAATTTATCAATAATTGCCATAAATATGAACTTTGACCTCAAGAATTGTGTAAATCTTGACATTGGGTTATTGGGCTGAAATGCAAAAGGGAACAATCTAACTCTCTCTCTCTCTCTCTCTCTCTCTCTCTCTCTCTCTCTCTCTCTC
>NW_021604671.1:2849900-2850199 GCF_004785775.1 Grammomys surdaster | reverse complement strand
TCTCTCTCTCTCTCTCTCTCTCTCTCTCTCTCTCTCTCTCTCTCTCTGTCTCTGTCTCTCTCTCTCTCACACACACACACACATAAATATTGCTTTTACCCATTGAAAGAACAGCTCGTTAACTTATCTTCGATTTCTGTTGAGACTTGTAACACCAATATACTCCTCAATTGTCTTTCCTGGAATAGACTGACAACTGAAAGGCACATTTCATTTTATAATCCTCTACCCTGAAGCTTTCAACTCTGTTTATTTCTTTTCTTTTCTTTTCTTTTCTTTTCTTTTCTTTTCTTTTCTTT
>NW_021604671.1:2827568-2849890 GCF_004785775.1 Grammomys surdaster | reverse complement strand
TTTCTTTTCTTTTCTTTTCTTTTCTTTTCTTTTCTTTTCTTTTCTTTTCTTTTCTTTTCTTTTCTTTTCTTTCTGAAAAGTGCTGCGCCCTTCAAGCTTATTCTTGAAGAAATATCCACAGTTATCCCCCACCTGCCATGCACCCAGCTTCTTCCAAGCAGAAGCCGACAGCCCAAGCTGAGCCTAAAAGTCGGTCATTCTCCATAAAGCACATCTTCTCACAGTGTTCGCTCAATGCAGTTCACAACTGCCACCTCGTGGTCAAATGTATAATTTCACCACCCCATTTTGCGACAATAGTCCTTGACCTCAGATAAGCAGTCATTTTGCCATCAATCTGCAAGCTATTGATTCATCAAGATGTGTCCCATCATACATTTAGAAACGTTTGGGCTCTACTGGAGACAAGATGCTAGATGCCCTTCTTTGGTCTTTCAAGGTACTTCATCTCAAAACCAAGAATAAGACCCGTCTTATTTTCCTTTAAATTTTAAATTTTTCTTAATATTTTTAAATTCCACAGTGTTGCAAGACATTTTTTTAAAAATCAGGTTTCACACTGTAGCTCAGACTGGCAATCAACAGAATTTTTCATCCATACAGAATACCCAATAATGTACTAGCCTGGAATATAAACATGAATATTAATTAATGTGACCTGTGACCTCAGACCTCAGGAGTCAACTCATGCACATGTTCATTTGAAGTTAGAGGTTCAGTATATGTTATCTATTACGAGTTCAGCATTGTGTCTTCAGTTTTGCTTTCCTGTGTTACTGGGGCCACTGGAGTACATTGGTGTGGTATTAGCCACTGAGGACATTGGTGTGGAACTAGCCACTGAGGACATTGGTGTGATATTAGCCACTGAAGATTGTGGAGTTAAATCAGTCATAAAGACATTAGTGTAGCATTATGGCCAAAATTCATGCTATGCATTTATTTCAAAACTTTTAGTTGTTAGGCAATCCTTATAACTCAGCCATGTACCTAAATATTACACTTTCCAAATCCATGTGTGTGTATACAAATTTTCCTGAGGATTAATGTCTTTAAACATTTTATCCTTGCTTCCTTGATTGAACTACATACTACTACTAGGGAGAACAAAACATTAATTATTTTATCTAAAGACCTGTTTCAAGTCCTGATATAGTAACTATTATGTTCCAACAATGAAGTAATTCACCTCCTCATTTCCAAGCTGATACATTTAAAAATTCTCACTTCCAAGTTCTGTTATATGGATTAATATAGGTAGAATGGGCCCAAGCTAATACATATAAATAGTATAGCTAATGAGGATAACATAGAATAAACCCATAATTCCACCATAATCTCTGGTATACAGTAGCCACAAAATTACTGTTTGTTCTTATTGTTTCTCCAAAGGTTACATATTTTCATTACAATTACTCACTGTTCAGCACAAAATCTTACACACTATGACATTCATACTTCAATTAGCAGACATTGCTTTAATACAGAGACAACATGTGTCATATAGAGGTAGTCTTTAACTGAAGTAGAAATTTTTCCAACTTTTATGGATTTAGGACTCATGCTGAAGGAAAAAAAACCATAAAGTATCCCTCATCTCCTTCCTTATAGCTCAGTCCCAAACTTAGGTTATTTTAGCACCTCCCTATGTTGTTCTAGAACATAACTCATTCCATTTTTACAGTCATTCTTAGACAACAGATTTCTTAGATTTATAAAATGTATTTCTATAACATCAATATGTATAAGGAGTCTTTAAAGGGTTTCCTGATTGACACACAGGCAATAAACTGTAATTGTTTTTAAATGTTGTTCATACTCGAGTGCATGTATATAGTGTAGTATATTTTGTTTATATGTAATTAAGTGTCTCTATTGAGTATGAAAATAACAAAATTGTTAATAACTTCATAACAGTTCTATTTCAATTTGAAGAGAAGCCTAAGGCCCTACTTCAGGTTAAATCATTCCAGCTCCTTTAATTATTTTTCTTTACAGAATGTTTGTTTACCTTGATAGTTTGGACAATTTGAAGATTATATTTCTCCCCAACCCTGTTAAAGAGCTACTTTCCTTAGGTAATTCATTTCTTCCCTTTCTCATGATCCTCCTCACCTGTGTTTGTCTCTTTACCCATACATATCTGTGTGTTTAGGAGTCACCTTCAACTGGTGAATTGTTCTGTTCCTCTCCCATCCTTTCCTCCACTGGTTGCCACCTCTGCACCCAGGGTCTACTCCAAACTCATGGTTTCAGAGCGATCTTTGCCTTGACTAAATGAGCAGCTCAGCTCTCAGATTTCACTGGCATTTCCAGTCATGTATCTTATACAACTGGCTCAATCCAAGGCATGCCAGATTCTCACACAAGACACAGAACGAAAAGTCTACATGTTCAGGTCAAATTGCAAAAGCAGAACATAAATAGTCAAGACAGCATGTCTCTCCTCAAATCTACTAGTTTTATAGAAGGGTTCTTTAATGACAAATCTCTTAGATCAACCTCAGGACATAGAATTTGAAAGAACAATCTTAAACTTTACAAAGAATGTAAGGAATTTAAAGACAACATAAACAAACACATCATTGAACTCCAAAATAACAGTAAATGTCTGAGTGATGTTCAAAATAATGCATATATACAGCTGAATGAAATGATGAAGATAATTCAGAGTTTGAAAACTGAATTTAAAAACCCATAGAAATGCTGTAGAGAACAAAAGCTGAAATGAAGATGGAATTGAAAAACTCAATATCTCAGCTACAGAACTCAGGGGAAAACTTTACAAGAATAGTGCAGAGATCAGGACTTGAACATAAAGTCAAGGATCTAGACCAAATAAATAAGCAAATAATTTGGAAAAATATATCATAAGAAAGAAACATACAAGAAATGTGAGACACCATAAGAAGACAAACTCTTCAAATTATGGGCCTGGGAGGGGGAAGAATAATATCAGGTCAATAGCATAGATCATATTTTTAATAAGGTCATAGAAAAAAACTTTCTAAAACTTAGGAAAGGCATACAGAACACCCCCCAACACACACACACACACACACACACACACACACACACACACACACTAGATATGACAAGAAAAGAAACTCCCTGTAGCATATTGCAATTAAAGCACTAAATAAACAGAACAAAGAAAAATATTGAAAACTCCAAGAGAAACAACACAAGTCGCATATGATAGAAAACCCACCAGAATAACAACTGAGTTTTCAATAGCGTAGAGCAATAGGCTGCAAGTGTTGGTCAGCCAACACTGTTGTACCCAGCAAAACTGTCCACCACCGTTGAAAAAAGAAAACAAAAAGACTTACTACAATATCAACAATCCTTTAAAAAATATATCCCAAAAAAATGCTAAACAGAATACTGAAAACAATACACTTTGGACTAAAAAGAGAAGTAAACACAACCAAGAGACACCAGTAAGCAAATAAATGAAGCTACAATTAACAAACTACAGAGCATGACTAAGAAAACAAACCAGCAAAAACTAAAATAAAATAAACTGCAATCTACACACACTTTTCCCTTGTAAATAAATATTAGTGGCTTCAACTCTCCAATCTTAAAACAACACAAGCTAGCTGGTTGTATTAAGAAATAAAATCTATCTTTTTGTTGTTTATAAGAAAAAGGTATTCAAAAAAAATCCCGATCAGAAAGCAAGCAAACCTGATCACTCTACTATTTGAGAAAATAAGACTTCAAACTAAAACTACTCATAAAAGAAAAAGGGGGGACATTTCATTCCAATCAAAAAATCATTTAATCATGAAATTTGCACAATAATAAACATAAATACACCAAACTATGGTAAGTCTCATTTCATAAAAGACATACTAATGGAATTATGGACACAGATTAACACAAATACAACAATACTGGTGATTTTAATACCTCATTTTCTCTAAAGGGTCATCTCAGAAAAAAAATAAATAAACTTCAAAATTAAATGACACCTTACATCAAATGAACCTAACAAATACCTATAGAATATTCCATTCCAACACCAAATGTACATTCTACTCAGCAGAACATGAACGTTTCTCTAAGACAGATCACATTCTGGTAAAACAAACAAACATTAAAAATGCAGAAAAACTACAATAATTCTATGTATCCTATCTGACATTTTATAATAAATCTATAAACAAAACTCTCATAAATGTATAAACTCAAGGGAACCGCAACTCATTACTAAATGATGAATATTCAAAGAACTCAACAAAGAAATCAAAATATTCCTGAAACCAAATAAAGATGAAAACACAAAACAACAAAACAGTTGGGACACAGTAAAGGCCATCTTAGGAGGGAAGTTTATAGGCCTACATGCCTACATTAAAAAATTAGAAAGAGCACAAATAAATAATTTAATATCCCAACTCAAAAATTTAGAGAAACAAGAGCAAACCAAACTCCAGACTACTAGATGACAGAAAATAAAAAAATGAAAGTATGAATTAATGAAATAGAAACCAATAATCCAAAGAATAAATAAATATCTAAGACTATTTTCTTTGAGAAGATAAACAACTATAAAGGGATTACAGGACCTAGAAAAGATGATTTTGAGTGAGGTATCCCAGATGCCACATGTTCTCTCAATCTGCAGTTTCTAGCTCCAGTTAGAGACAGAGAGATAAAGAGATACATGGATGAGAGAAGATAGATAGATGATAGATAAACAGATAGATGATAGATAGATAGATAGATAGATAGATAGATAGATAGATAGATAGATAGATAGATATAAGTAGGTAGGTAGGTAGCTAGGTAGGTAGGTAGACTGACCAACAGACAGACAGACAGACAGACAGACAGACAGACAGACAGATGGTGTAAGCGCCAGGAAACAAGGAAGTCCTCTGTGAAACTGTCTCTTTAAAAAGAAATGGCTGCATAAACAAAACATAACAATAACAATATCAATAAAGAATGCTAACACAGAAAAGTGAAATCCCATGGGGTCTGACCTCTAGATAAAGAACTTTAGGCAAACAATGAGTGCTGAGAGAGGCAGTATTAGCATTTCCCAGCGATGAGCCTCCTAATTCATTATCCAGCACAAAGTGGCCAGCCTTGAAACCGTACATACAACAAACAAGAAAAGTGGAAATAGTTGTTTGTACTTAAGCATTTGTTCATGCACATGTAACAGTAATAATCAAAGGAAAGAAAGAAGTGCTGTAATTATATTTTAACTTCAAATGTAAAATTTTTTAAATTAATTAAAATTTTGAATGAAAGATTATAATTTCTAGGACAGGGACAACTTAGTAGTGATGTATTTTTTGGTGAAAAAATGGTGAATACTGTCCTACAGAATACTTAGGAACTTCAGTGAATGTTCTAAGGAGACAGAAGTCAACCCTCCAGACAAAAAACTAGCAGATTGCACTGAAGAATTTCAATGATACTTTTTATTCAATCAGCATTTAAATTAATAAATGAAATTATTTAAAGTTACATTTATTCACAAATATATTCAATATATCATATATGTAGTTGACAATATTTTAAGGACATTATTTCTTGTCCTGGCCATATTTCTGATATCCTCATCAATCAAAGTCATAGCTGTACAAAATTATATGTTTAAAATGAAACTACATGAAACTTTAATTACTGAGGAAATAAGGAACAAAGCCAGTGGAAAAAAAACAAATCCATTTTATCCAAGAATATGTTTTCCAAGGTATTCTCATGTTGAAAGAGAAAAATTTCTTAGAGAAGCTAGCCTAAATTTGATCCCATGTACTGCATCTTTTTATGGGAAAAACATATTGATGGATAATGATTGTGCTAATATTGAAATTATAAATCATTCTGCTCATTAGGGCTTTCAGAATCTACTATATTTAATTGATTTTCTTCTTCCAGGATGAAAAGAGCTTCACCCTCTAAAATGTAATATATATATAGTTTACTTCTGGTTTTGATATTTAAGGATTTCTCATCTTGGCAAATATCTAACAAGTAAACTTGACCATACAGTTCCAGCTGGCAACTGGTGTTTTCTCTTGCTACTTGGTTGGAAATTTTTCTTGAGTTCTGGAATCTGTTAGTTAAGTTGTTATTCTCATCAACACTTTTGAAGTTATCTGTCCAATTGCTAGGGGTTAGTGAAACAGAATTCATATCCCACACTACTAGCAATAACATGGACAAAAGATCTGATACCTTTTTCTTTAAATATAATTGGAATTTCTTCAAATTAATTTTCTCCCCCAAAGAGTTAGCTCTTTTATCTACCAAGTCAATCATGCTTTTGATATAAAGTTGATCACACAGATCACCAATTGTATTATCAGTAAACTCTTTGCCCACACTCACTTTCCTGCTTTCACTTCTGAACGTGTTTTTCTTTGACTGTAGCAGAAGTGGGTATATTTTCCTCCATAACTGAAAACCCAAAGAATTTTCAATATCAGAATCTTTGCGATAAGCAAATCCTCGGTCTTCCTCATTTACAGGTTGAATAATAACAGTTAGTATTGGACAATGTTGACCACAAAGAGCATAGAGTTTATCCAAAGAGTCACCTTCCTGAAGTGCACCATGAGTTATACTACTTCCAGGTAATGGCTGAGTTTTAATAGCATCACTGCAGACAGGATGGACTTTATTACCAGCAGAAGCAAAGGCTTGAGTAACAGATCTACACATTCTTTCAGATGGATTATTACCCTTTTCCTCTTTATGATGATTGGGTGTTTTCTCTTTGGGACAAGTTTTATTCTGCCCATCTAGAAAATCTTCACCAAAAGGTTCAGAGTCACTATCATGAGGGAAGTTAAAATAATTGCATTTTACTTCAAGGGGTTGAGTCATTTCCTCTAGTTCTGAAGAAGACAGTTCAGCCATTGTTGGACCAGGAGCCAACTCTCCGAAATGTGAATATGGCACCTCAAAGCTGTTCTTACCGATTAGAGTATCCACTGATGTGGAGTCTGCATTGCTGTACATGCCAGGATTGTCCGATGACACCCTCCACAAATGATTTTCTCTCAGGAGCCATTTACCATTGTCAATCAGTTTTCCCTTCTCTTTTTCCATAAAGACCCTGTCATGCTCACTTGGTTTTGTAACCTTTTCTATGCCATTGTCCCCAAAACTGTCACCTGTGTCATTAAAATCAACCTCAGCTTGTCTTTCCTCCTGGAATTCCTGCAGCATGAGTGAACTTCTAGATACATGTTCAGAAGAGACCAAAGACTGACATTCAGACTCATAAAAATTGGTTTCCTTAGCACACTGAACTTCCACAGGGTTATAAGGACAAACTTGAGATTTGTGTATAGACCCATGAAAAAATGGTGGTCTGATAATTTCTGCTTTGCCATAAAGCTTTTCTATTGCCCTCTTAACAATTCCTCTAGGATACTCTCTCTCTTGGCTGGTGTCATCATTGTGATCATTGCTAGATGTTTTGCAATGATATCCACTCTCACTGCTTGATCTATAATCTGACCAGTCTAAGGTCCCTGGACCTCTGTGATGTTTTTTAAAGTTAAGCGAGGACTCCGTGTAACTTTCGTTTTCCATGCTGTCTACCATTGACTTAACTCTCATCTTAGTTTCTCCTACAGTGATCTCTTTTTCAGTGTTTTTATTAGAATCATAGCAAAAAACTAAAGATGGTGCTGTCACCTGCCCCCTATTCGTTGTCTCCAGAATCTCAGTATTTCTTCTTTCATGTTCTACAATATTCCTCCCTGATATGTTTATCAATTCCAAATGCATCCTAGCCTCTGATTCTTTTTTCACTGATTCCTTAGTAGCTTTTCCTTCAGCCCTTACCTTTATATTGAAGATACCTGTGTCTTGGCTTTCTAATTCTTCGAAAGATTCTAATTCTGAAATGGCATTTCTTTCACTTGATGTCACGCTATTGGTTATTGACCCTGGCTCTTCAGAAGTCCTTGATTCTTCCTTATCAGAAGAAATAGATTTCTTTTGATTCACAATTTTCATAAGTGGAAAATTTTGAAATTTTTCTGGAGGACTATAATCCTTATCAGATTCTAGATAAGTTTTACTTAGGAAAATATCTTGGGAACTTAACTTATTGACATTTTGAGATGAACTGGATATGTTAGAGTCATTTTTATACATAGAATCTGCCAAAATACTTAGATTTTTTGGAACTTTGTCATCAGTTTTGAGTTCTTCAGTTAACCCCAGATCATCAGTGCATTTGTTTTCTTTTGAATTCACATAGTCAATTGTATTGCAGTCTCTGATGGGAATGTGAGTCTCACTACTTGGGCAAGCTGCCTCACAGATATTCTTCTTCTGAGCACAAGTCTTATGGGAACACATACCATCTGTCAGGAAACAGGGTTCTCCTAGGAAAGAAGCATCATGTGTAGAGCACTGACTCATAGTAGAGCTAGTGAAAAGGGCATCACTCTGGTTATCTACCCCTTTTGGAGGATAAGTCATACTCACAGTGCGCATCTCACATGGAGATTTATGTGACTTGCTAATCATTTCTGAAACACAGTCCCCCCTGACAGAATAGCTTTCATCTAAGAGGGTCTTCTGGGTACTCTCATTTTCATTACACTTGTCCACACTATAAAGGCTGCCTGCTGTACAATTTGCTGGTTCCATATCTTGTTCTCTCTCACTGGGTCCACTGCAAGTTTTGGTTGATTCTACTAAGTTGGCAACAGCAGCCTTCAAGTCATCAGCTTCCTCTGTGATGGCAACATGCTTCAGAACTTCCAACAATGCATCTGTTTCTGAAGATTTGCTGGTCATCTTATGAGCATCACTTTGACAGAAGCTATTCATATTTCTCTTTAGATTTAGTACCAAAATCCAAGCCAGAAGGAGATTTGTAGATGAATTATATATTGCAGAAGGAAAGACAACCTCTGCTAATGAACCTGGCATTTGAGAAATTCCATTCTGGTGTTTCTGATTATGTGGAACAAAAGTTTCAAGGTATGGAAGCAACAGGGCTGGTAAGTAGTCTTTTGGAACATTCTCTCCCATAGTATCTACCTGAATGGCAACCTCAATACTTTGATCTTTTGTAGCAAAGTTCATTTCTTGGTAAACAAGCTTCACTTCTGGCCTTGACTTTTCAGTAGATAAATGAGTTTTAGTACTAGGATTGTTAATAGTGTTCTGTGACAAAGTACAATTGTCATGCAAAGAAACCAGGTAAGAATCATACAGAAACCCATCCTGGCTCTCACAGGGATGTTTATTAAGTTCTTCACCATTATCTTTAGAAACAAGAAATTTACCTGTCTCTTGATTTTTATTGTCTGTCCAATTGGCATTTTTGCTTTTAAGTTTATTACTTTCTATTGAAAAACTATTTCCTTTTGAAGAAGTTATATGGAGATTATTTTCTGGGAAACCATTACTGCTATAATTTACCATATTAGTTCTATTTTGGCATAGTGAAGCTGACTTTCTATACTCAAAATCTGGATATGGATTTATGTTCTGCAACCATCTCTGTACATAGCTCTTAACTGAATGATGGAGAATACCCTCAGGAAAATCAGTTTTTTTCAAAGAAGCTAATGGATCTGCCCTGGTTATAATGTGCTGTTTCCTTACTATAGCATCTGACTTTAATTTAACTCCCTTTTGTTTTTTCTGGTTTCTCAAAGTTATGTACAAATCATTAACTTTTGTGACACAACTCTTTTTTGTCATTCCTTTCAAGTTTCCAGCTACTTTCTCCACTTGAGACTGTGGTCTATGCAAAGCTTTCTGGTCTTCCCCAAGGATATTAAACATGTGGAGTAGACTTTGTTTTTCCAAATTACTTTCACGAAGCTTAGATTCATTATGGAAAAATACTTTATCTTCTTGACCAATTTCTTGTTTTCTGAGTCCCCCTATGCTTATAATCTTTAGTGGTCTTGATTTTCTTTTGGCTAAAAGTTTTTGATTCTTGGGATTTTGAATAGTATTTAATTTATTTTTATAGAAATTCTTGGAAAATTTGGAATTACTTTTGGGGAAAAAATCGCTGAATTCAATTACTGTAGGACTTGTAACAAGGCCCTCCTCA
The DNA here is from genome assembly GCF_004785775.1 of Grammomys surdaster. Lineage (NCBI taxonomy): Eukaryota > Metazoa > Chordata > Mammalia > Rodentia > Muridae > Grammomys > Grammomys surdaster. The sequence goes on along the minus strand of NW_021604671.1, from coordinate 2,839,824 downwards.
CAAACTTTTCCTCCCTTATCAGGACAGTCTGGATCTTGCAATAGTGTTTCCTGTGCAGTTGTTTCTGCTCTGGGTATTTTTCCAACTTTATTAGGAGTTTTTTTGGTTTCAATGACTTTTTTCTTATCCTTGGAAACTATTGTTCGCTGCTGAGATTTCTTCTTCTTTTTGCTGGCAAAAGAGGATGAAACCTGCTTTCCATTCTCTGGATGTTCTGTTAAACCACAATGAGCAAATTCATTAACAAGTCTTGTGGTGAGCGCAGGAGATCCTAGAGAAGGAGCCTCAGAAATACTTTTGTCATTTGGACAGCTGTTATCTGAGGTAAGAGTTGTATCTGCTGTAGTAGAATTGAAGCTGTCACTGGCATTACCACAAGTTCTGAAGTGCTTGATAGTGTCTTTGCCTGATACTGCACTGTCATCTCTGCCTTCTTCCACAACTGAGTTCTCTGATACAGTTGACGCTAAAGCATTGTTATGGCACATCTTTAAGACCTTCTGACTTGACATTTCTATAGCACCAGCATTTATGGCATGTGACTTGAGCAGTCCACTTTCCTTTGTCCTTTCTAATGCTGACTCCATCTCATCATTGCTACTGACCTGAACAAGTTTATTAGATACTGATGACATTTTACTGCAAGAATGTGTAAACATGTGGTACTCAGATTTTTCTCCACTCTCTCTTTCTTTACTATAGGAAAACTGGTTTTCTTGAACCTCTGTTTCAGAAACTACGGTGACAGTCCCTATTACAGATTTCTTTTGTCTCATTCTTCTTGGTCCAGGGGTTGGGGGTCTATAAAAGTGTTTCACTTGTTTCTGGCTCCCACGAATTTCTGTCTCCACAGAGGCATTCTCCCAACCAGCAGAGCTACACGACAGAGCCTGATGCTCTGTCATCTGAGTATTTTCTTCCTCTGTCAAACTGCCCTGCTGAGTGGTGTTTGTGATGTCTTCAGACATCGAACATGCTGCAAGCTTTAAACTAGATGATCGATTATATTTTTTTCCAGGATAACTACTTATCTTACTCTTTTCGTCATTATTGGAAAGACCGGCTCTATTGACAGTGGTTGTCCACTTCACAGTCTCTTCCTCATTTATCTTGAATCGAACTTTCATCACGACCGTCATAGTACCATCTTGATTAAAAACAATCAATTTCTCAACACCATCTTCAGAAGGATGTGCTGATAGAGTCTGAGAATCATGTGTTTCTAAGGCCAAGTAATTCTCAGGGGCTACAGAAAAGTCTGAAAAGCAATTATATGTTTTCTCTGAGGCCGGGGAATCAGTCTGGGGTCTTAGGACTGAAGGAGTATGTGTGCTCACTTGCAAGATTTTAAGAGTGAAAGATGTCATGTCAAAATGCAACATGGAGAGCAGAAAATTGTAAGTATCCCAAAGAAGAAGCAGCAAAGAAAGAAGAAAAAGGAAAATTAGTACAAAATACCATTTCTCTGTATTTTACAATAAAACGTTACAGGTGTATTTCTAAACTGTATGTCGTCAATGATTATTTGGGAAATCTTACTGCACTTTCTGGGTTTTTTTTTCCTTAAACTACTATTAAAAAACAAACTAACCAGACTTTAGTGGAGATATTCACAGAATTTTAATTTTAACAATTTTATAAGGGAATGATAATAAGAAATATATAAGGTACAAACTGTGTAAGTATTATACTGGATAAAAATGTTTTCTGTGTGGTTTTGTTTTCTATGCTTACCAGTACCAAAGCTGGAATCTAATAAAGTCCCATATATCTATGCAAGAAAGGCAGGGAAAGAGCAGTAAATGGGAAGGCTACATCTGAGTGTATATGAAAGCTTTATGAAAACAGAAACATCTTTAATGCTTGATTAATCAAATAATATTTATTTTTTATTTGAGTAATTGGTGCAGTTAATTTAATATATACATAAAAAAGCACTTAAGTTAGACACAGCCCAGTGTTGCTTTCAGTGTGAGGTTTCTGTTGTTAACTTTAGCTGTTGTGCTTCTGAGTGAAACAGATCCCTCCTAGTAGTCCTTGTGGATTTGCACACATCCTCTAAAGTAACTGCCTATGCTCTCTTCAGAGCTAAAACTAAAAATATTTTCATAATTTTTGATAAATAAAAATGTCTCATTTTTAACTTTTTGAATTAAAACTTACAAAGCTCTATCAAAACTCATAATAAGCAGCTGATTACAGACACAAAAAGAGTAAGCAACTTAAGAAAATGGCCAAGGTAAAACAGAACTACTATATGCATAATATATATTTGACCATTAATACCTACAAAATAGGTGTATTGAAAAAAGGAGTATGTCTCTGAAATAATTAGATGAAATCAATAAATTATTTCAGCCATATTAGCAATAAGAACAGGAATACCACTTTGTAAAATAAGGATTATTCCAAGAATGAAAGTTCAAATTCAGGTATAAATGGCAATCAGCACACTGGCTCAGAACTTATGTTTTCTTAGAAATAATGAGTACAGTGAGTGATGGTTTTAACCTCTCTCACACTCTTGGGCCTCAAGACACCCTCTTTTTCCCCTATCCTAAGAACACTAATACACTGTTCATTATATCATAAAATTCTCACAATTTAGGTTATTGTTACTAGCATGAAATGGCTACATGAACCTCTTTATTTTGATCAAGAAGTGTTTCTAAATGATGATTAATAATTTTACAAGAATACCTTCAGAGGGGAGAGCATATAGCTAGATTTTTTTCTTAATATATAAACCATTGACTTGCTGTGCTCAGCTAGGAATGCTCATTCAGAAAAAAGTCAAAAACTACCAGAGATGTCACATACAAGTCTGCAAAACTCTTCCCAAAACAAGAAATTCTGATACTTTGTTTTTTAAAAAAATAAAAAGTATATATGTCATCCATGTAAAAATGTATATCATTGATTATTTTGGAAAAGTCTTTCAAAATGTCACCAGATAACCTCTGTGACCATTTTCAACTATAAATTAGCCAATTTCATTTTGTAATATTTTTAGTCTTCTCATATCTTTGTCTTTGTGGTGAATGAACCTGATCCATTAAATATAATTTTTATTGGTAAAACAAAAAATATTTCAGAGATAAAATATAAGGTCTATTTATAAGTGGCTTACTCTTTCTTTTTTCTGTCTTGGCTTTTCTCTTCCGATGCACACGATGAGAGATCTCTGGTAACTTGGCAGGAAACAAGTATTTTTGGATGTCATAATTTCCTGGTTTAAATGGCTCCCTTCCAGCTGCAACCACACCTCCAGAGCTCAGTATCACTGCCTGGAGACTAGGAACCTAGAAGAAACCAGAGTCGCTGAGCAAGTACTGATCTTTCCATATGATATATTTATATCTTTAAATAGCTCTATTTGATAGCCTCCCAGGGTTGAAAGAAATAACCACCATGCGTTTTCTTAGATGCCAATCATATACACAAAATAATCTAGCCAGGTTGGGGGAATGGGTGTAAACAGACCCAGAGACACTATTGATCCTGCATACTAGCTAGAAAGTGACAAGATAGCTTTCTGCCATAATTTAAGGAATCTTTAAAAGCTTTGTGGTATTCCCCACTAAAGACTACAGTTACAGCCAAGTGCCTGTGAATCCAGAGCCAATTAGAAAATGGCCCGGTAGAATGAATAGCAAGCAAGTCTTGAAGGTGATCTCTTGTATACATACAAGTTGTAGAACTGCAGATCATAGAAAAAAATGCATTTTCCAGATACTAGAAAAATGCTTTTTCTGGACAGAAAACCACTACTTTTGGTCACTCCCTTCTAAAAAGTACTGTGAAAACTTGTATTCTTGAACAAAGAATTGTAAGTCAAGATTCAAAGAAACTAGGGTGTGAGAAAGGAGACACCGTCCAACCCAATAACATGTCAGATTCAGACAGGAAGAAAAAGACTACTGGAACATACCTACATGAATATGCAGATACACAGTACCTACCTACCTACCTACCGACCTACAGACACACACACACACACGCACACGCACACACACACACACACAAGAGAGATAACTTAGAGCCACCAGTATATTCACTTTTCTTCCATCTGTGGCATACAGCTTGGTCACGGGATACTGCATGACCTGTGTCAGGTACTGTAGAAAGGCTTCGAAGCTCTGAGTGATCCTCCGGCTAAGAAGGACCACACGCCTGGTCTTCGGGTCACCATTCCGGAAGACCACTAGCCTCCTTGGGGCTCGGAGCGTGCCGGGAGCCGTGGTAGACATGGTGGCAGTAGCAGAGTGGAGCTGCACATGTGTGCTTATAGAGCGACTACTGAGCCAGGGTCGAGGGCGCTGGCGGGCCTTGTCCAGGTCAACTGGAAGCACTTTCTTACTGTGAGAGCATACATAAGACTCGCCATCCTCTAGCTCCTCCAGCCTGGTGATGCTATGCCGTCCACGGGGCGTGCTGATATTCCTCACCCCAAAGGGCAGGGGCACCTTCCTGGATAAGTTGTCCAGCAGAGCGTCAAAAGTCTTAAAGGAACGAGGGTTGACCACCACCCTAACACCGCCAAACTGAGGGTCTCCGCTCTTATAGAAACTGATACGTTTAGCCACTACTGGATGAGTGACATTTGAATGACGAGAAGGAACTTGACCTTCATAAGAAGTCAGTTGAACCATGGAAAAACTAGTAGAAGGCGTCTCACTCATTTTGGATGAGACCTAAAGAGGAGAGAAAATGGCTTATTTCTGCAGTGTTCTGTAGTTGTACCACTGAGACTATGCAATAATGGTAATGCTTGCTGATTATAGCTGAAGACATGCAGAATAGGTCTAGGATTATATTTATTAAGTGGACTGCCAAATTTGAAAGACAATCTTAAGAGACCACAATAATACCAAAGTAAGTGAAACTGGGAGATTTAGTTCAATGGGAGAACAACTTGCCTAGCTCAAGTCCCTGAATTGGGTTCTCAGCTGGGAGTAGGGAGGAGAATGAGGACGTTTAACAATAAAAATTTTAGAATTTAAAAAGAATAATTTAAATAACTTATGGTATATATGTCAAGACAGCAGAACCCTATGCAACTGTGACATATGTGTGTATAGATAGATAGATGATAGATAGATAGATAGATAGATAGATAATCAAGGGGTTGGCAAAATGGCTCACAAGTTAAGAGCACTGACTGCTCTTTCAGAGGTCCTGAGTTCAACTCCCAGCAACCACAGGGTGGCGCAAAACCAACTCTAATGGGATCCAATCTGGTGCGTCTGAAGACAGCACCAGTGTACTTACATAAAATAAATAAAATCTTTTTTCAAAAAGATAATCATGGCATATAACTGAATGAAGACCTTATTCCCACAGTGTTGTGACAAAGATTTGTATTTGTGAAGTAGGATAAGGTTGAAAAGACAATTTACTAGATATTGGTTTATTTAGTGATTCACTTAAAGCACTGCCTTGTCTGTTTGTCAAGCATGGCTTTATTTGCTGCCTGGAACAGGATGGCCTGGAGAACAGTTGAAACAGTCCAACATTGCCTTAATTACCTGCATAGACTTCTGTAGAATCTTGCTTGCTTGCCCACGCCACCTTGTGGTTTTAGAGTGTAAAAGCATACAAACTGGCCTGAGGATCCAAGTCTCAGGAGCTGAGGTGCACATGTGTGCTTAGAGCAGCTACTGAGCCAGAGCTGAGAGCGCCAGCAAGCCTTATCCAGGTCAGCTGGAGCACCTTTCTATTGTGGGAGTACGGGTAAGACTCACCATCTTCTGGCTTTGGATCACCAGTGACATCTCCCCCGTTCTACTCTCATTGGTGTCAACTTGCTTATTTCAGAAAGATTCCCACAGCATTTCTGGAAATCTCCCATCCAGATCTCCTTCACCATGACCTCAGTTGGTTCAGGGAGGCTGCTGCTCTGGGGCTTCTCAGCCCACTGAAGTTTCTAGAACTGAGACATGCTCACTCCAGATGGGATTCCAGGATATTCTTCCAGTAGCCAAGAGGAGTGTGAAGCCCAGAATCAGAGTTTCTGAATATACTAAGATGAGACTGTGCTGGACCGTCTAGACTAGGTAAGGCCCCCAGAAGACTGGCAGGAATTTCTAGCACACACTTCAAAAAAACTGAATGTGAAGCCTTTATGGCATACCAGGATGGCATTTGTATCCAAGAAAAGGTAGACTGGTGTCCTAAGAAATAGACAAGGAATTTTTAAATGGGAATGTGGGGCTGGAGAAATGGCTCAGGGTTAAGCGCACTGGCTGTTCTTCCGGAGGACCTGGGTTCAATTCCCAACACCCGTGTGGCAACTCACAACTGTCTGTAACTCCAGTTTCCAGGATTCTAACACCCTTACATGGAATACGTGTAAGCACATAAAATAAAAATAAATAAAATATTTTTTAAAAGTAAAAAGTAAAATGGGAATGTATAACTTCTGACTGAGTGCTGAATGAGCGTGTGATTTCTTGTACTGGTTTCATAGCTCTCAGTATGGGATCTGACTGGGCCCCAACCTGCAGTTCTGCTGAGGCTGTTTTACATAATGGGCATTCATTTTCCATAACAGGAGGTGACTGAGCATGGCAATACACATGTGGCCCTAAGGTAAGACTTTTTAAGTTGGTTAAAGGCGACCAGTCAGCCAGACACTTGTTTGAGGGAGAAGGCAATCTTCTCAGCCCCATGCTATGCATCACAGGGGGATATATGTGTATAAACTCTACCAGCTCCTGGTTGTGGAACATTCCTCATCATGGGGTCTGCACCATACCAATGTGACATCCACACAGTCTCACAGACTATCAAACCTGGAGAATCAAAATGGCACACACCCCTACCCCGTAGCTTCCACAGAGGATGAAACCTGACTCAAATTTCTGGTGCTACTATGGAACCAAGGCAATCTTAAGATGGCCTGGTCTCACCCTCTCAGTGGCCATCCACCCTGATGCAATGCTCACCAACCTTGCCTAGACTACCATGTATTCCAAACTCCAGCTGGCTGTGTTCCAGGGAAAAAAGTTGTTCCAAAGTGCCAAGTAAAGGAAATGTCAGGTCCTCCCCTAATTCATCACACTCCCAGAAGATATGTTCACATTCCCAGTGTTCCCAGAATTTCCTGATGAAAGTCAGAAGAAAAAACAAAAGCAACTGAGGAAAGGACTGTTGAAAATCAGGAGGGCTGGCTAAGTACCACAGATAGAAAAGTAAGCCCAGAGATGACAGCTCCCAGCTTAGTCCAGCAAGCTCATATAGCATGCATCTTGGGAAAACTACCCTAGGAGAACTGCTGAAAATATATTTGCTGGTCTAAGGTTGTCAACACTGACCCAACAAGCTAGCAATGGTTGTCTGCAGTGGGCCTGAAACAATCACAAGCAGGGTCCCAAGCCCTACCTTGCTGATGTAAAATTGGAGATCCTGTCCATTTGGATATTAGATGTGGAATTTAGTGGCATTCAGTTCAGCAGGGAACACTGATTCATGTTAGTTACACTGAGCATCTTTTCAGACTGGGTAGAAACTTTTTCTACCCACAAAAAGAATTAATTTGGAATCTGCATACCATCTTCAGGCCAAGTTGAGAAAATGAATAAAACCTTTAAATGACAGTGGCCAAGAAACAGGCCTTTCTTGTCCAGTAATTCTGCTACTTGTATCATTTCAGTTTCAGTGTACATCTTGTAAATAATTGTCTTTTGAGATACTGTTTTGCTGCCCACCTCCACTGTTTCCAAAGGACCCAGGGTTCCTCTATGTGTCAGAACATACAGCCAGTTCTTGAAAAATCTGACTGGCACTCCACAGAAAATTGCTTAAAGTTGCAGATAACAATCCACAGGTACAGCAGACCCAGGCCAAGGTTACAGCAGACCCAGGCCAAGGTTACAGTGGACCCAGGCCATGGGTGAACTGCTCGAGCTGGCCAAGCCTATAACATTGGCTCAAGTGACCTCAGCATGGAGACAAAGCTGATGTTAGGCACCACAGGGTGATATACATCTATGGATAGTATTTGTAGGGCTGCTTCATTTCTGCTTTTAGTTTTCAGTGCAAGGGATCTAACCAAGGCCATGTGCATACTAAACAACTGAGCAACATCCTCAACCCCAGTTTTTAAATGTCACTAAACTTTGTAAATGTTTAAAAATTAAAAAAAAATTATAGGACTTCAAAAACTCAGAGACACAAATCAGAGCTCCTCTGATGAGAAAAGTAAGAGTTTGCCAATTTGTTGATTTAATCCTTCATGACCTAACAATGGGAGGAGGAAGGCTTAAAGCTCAGCTAGAAATTTGAATGGAAGGGAATGAGTATCTATGTAAAGAATGTGTCATAGTGAATACACGTATCATTATATGTAATCTATCATGGAAGTCTGCAATGAGTATATCTAAAGGGACATGTGTCATTGAGTAAAGAATGTATTATGGAGATCTGCAATAAGCATATAGAGAAAAAACATACCATTAAGTAATGAATCATGAATATCTGTAATGGATATGTCTTAATCAAATGCTTCCTCTGCAAAATGTAGATAAATCATTCGTCATGATGCTTACACTGGGAACTCTTCACTGAGTAAGGGACAGAATTTCTATGAACTGATAAAACATGGTACCATCTAACTGTGCATGCACCACGAGTTCTAAAATAAGAACATCAGGAGAAAATTAGAGAAAGGCCATTTTAGTAAGCCACAGAGGTGGTCCTTAAGGTCAGAATCTGAGTGACAATATTGGAAGCTGTAAAAAGGCTTTATCTAGCTATAGGTTTTCTTTATAGTATATTATGGCTATTTCTGTTATTTTAATTCAGTTTAGCTATTAGTGCCTTTGAAAGAAACCCCTGCATCCTTGAAGACAAATTGAATGAAATATTTAGTTGGTAGTACAGAGATATCAGAAGGCATGTTTGCACTGTAAATCTGGCCCAAATCACCTACATAAATATTTGCAAGCTATTACTTAAGACTCTTCATACATCTCCCAAGTGATTTGCAAATCTTTATGTGCAATTCAGAAGAAGAAAAAATTTCTTGATCAACCTAGGAAATAGCTGTTTCCTGTCTCATTAGCCCAGATATTTAAAGTAATTACAGTTTTTAAGATAATAAAGGTAGCCAGAGCAGACAAGTGTGTGAGTGGCTAGGAAATCTAGCTTTTCAATGGGGTCAGCAAAACTGAAGCCTCTTCTGATCCTCTGATAATCACTGACCTGACCTTGAGCAGCCTACTTAATCTCTTTTCCCTTACCAACTACAAGAAGGTAAGAGGCTTTTTCACCAGTGGAAGAGTACAAGCAAACAGGAAGAATGACTTCTGTTTGCTCTAAACAGTATGACTAACATTTAGTTGAATATTTCAGGTAGCAAATGTTTTGTCTTCCCAACAAAAAGAAATAGTGAATGTCTGAGGAAATAGTAACCCCATTCCTCTTGGTCTGATCATTGTATATTATATTGAATTGAGATGTCACACTGTGTCTCATAAATATGTACAACTCCTCTATGGCTATTTTTAAACTTCCTTCACTATTAAACTAAAAGACTTCAAGAGCCCTTTACCTCCGATTGTTTCTAGGTTGGTTCACTGTTTATTTGAAAATTCATGAGTGGGTATTTGAGACACATTTTTACCTCATTTTGGAAAAATGAAGTGCACCTCTTTGCAAGGGCATTGTGAAAACTTTAATTTAATTAGTCTTCTGAAGCTCACTGTTTGAAATGCTGTTAACTTTGTGGCCATTTGGGAAACAGATTTGTACATGGGTGAAGGCTTTTAAAAGCTTTATATTTCTTTGCTTTGGGCAAATACGATACAGAAAAGTTTGAACTTGGACCAAAAGGGACAGATACACGACAAAACCTGAAGGAGAAAGAACCAACAACTTCCCCCAACCTTTCTCTTAGTCCACCACTGCCAGCCCTGTTTTGAGTCTATTCCACAAAGGGCAAGCTGAAGTAAATTACCATGCCCTAGAAGACCTGAGACACACAGTAGTGTAATAAGTCAGTAGGGAAAATTTTGGGAAGCTGTGTAGTTTTGCACTAGTGCAGTAAGGCTTAAGAGCCTATGGTAATATAGTCCCTGTGGGTACAACACAAAACATAATGAAGATTCAGCACCAACATTAAACAAAAAGTTCCATCTTCATTTGGTGCAGAATGTGATCACTGCACAAAAGGTTGTCAACCAAATTTCTTTCCAAGGCAGTGGCTCAGATATTGCCCTGTTGTAATCATGTGCCCTCCAAGAATCCCCGAAAAGTCTTGGTGCAGTTCAGGAGTAAACTGATGGTGTGTCAAGTATACCAAGCAAATACTCAACAGGGGATGCCTAGTCCAGGTTGAAGGCTGCAAATGGAAGGTAACACTGTCCAGAGGGAAAGCTCAGATGCCAGATGCAGAGTAGCAGGAATGCTCTTGGGAGGAAAGGGAAGCTAGTGCAACAAAGAGCCTCTACACAAGAGCAAGGCCAGCTATGTGAGCACCAAGTCTTGATGGCAAAGTGTACCACTTGCCATTTAAATTTCTTTCTTAATTTGTGAAATCTAAAAGTCTGGATAGAAATTCTCTTATAAGCATTTCCAAACACATGCCCTGTGAGACTGGAATAATGCAATAGTAAACTTTGTACTTGCCTAGAAAACAAACCAACTAATCTACTCAGCTTACTCTGCAGAATAAATGGAGACAGAGATAATAAGGAAACTGGAATCTTGAGACCTGCTTCTTTTCTTCAGACTGACTCCCTGGAGATAACAAATTGTATTTGCCTCCACCCCAATGTATACTAAAATTGTTTGCTAATGATGGAATAGCTAGCTCCTCTGTTCAGAACATTTTCGCTACCAAAAGTTAGACAGTGGAGCAATTAGGAATACTTTCTAAAGTTAAGGAGGAAAATATAATACCCTTCGACTCACCATGTTTGGCTGTGAGGATGCTTACCTATCTTATAATGGGTCTCAGTCAACAACACTTTTAACTCTGTCCTATTAAGACCTAAACAGTTGCCTCTGCTAACATGATGTATTTGGTCCCCCACACATCTGGAAAAATAAATGATGGATCTAAAAGATACACATATACTTTGACTACATTTTCAATTTAATTTTCTCCCATGTGGTAAGAATTCAGGCAGTTGAGGAAGGATGGTATAGAAAACTGGCAAAATCAGAATATTTACTCTCAGAACAATTTGCATGATACTGTAGCAAAACGAATTCATTTCATCACAAATTTCCATAGTCATGTTGGGCAGGAGGGAAAAGAGATTCAGAGGAGCTACATACTGGTTACTATGGTAACTATAACTTTTGAATTATAAACAAGTTCTTTAATGCATCACAGTTTCCTATAACAAATATATAATGCTATTATAAGCAAAATTACAATAAGCTCTCCTCATATATCACTAAACTGGAATCACAGTTTTCCAACACTAAAGCTTTCACCTACTGCAGTATCAACATGCTACAAAGATTGCTGTCAGATTTTAGTCACAGACAATAGTCATTAATAACATTTATTGTTCTAATGGTTAAAGATAAAACAGAGGTTTGTATTCCAGATATGAAAGATAAAAGCAAAATAAAATGAACACAGTATATTCTTAAGAGAAATCTTTCAAATAATTTTGTACTTACCAGAACTTGAACCTTTCCTTATGAAGAAAAGAGTAAATAATTTGAGTGGTTTGTATAAACGTCACTGGATATGCAACCTGCTTGTTTCACACAAACAAATGTCTTTGGATTTATTGTTACTATGTGTGCTCAGGGATTACGTACAGCCAATTAATTTAATCCAAGGTGATGTTAATCTCCAGAAGGAGCTTGCTCCAAGGATGCCACATCTAGGAAACAAAGCTACTCCTAGCACACCAAGCATCTGAAGTCTCTGTTAAGAGTCCTCATTAGATTGTCTCTCTTACGGAGAACATTTTTTTGCAGAAAGTACTTCAACTCACAAAAGCCTCTCTTCTAATTACCTCATTTATTTATGTAAAAAACTGTATGCTGCAGAAACAAAATTATCTGACTTTGAATTTTTTTTTGTGTGGAAGGTTGTTCCTTTTGTCTGTTTAGATTTTCAAATTTTTTAATTTTGATGTTATAATTACATCATTTACCCCCTCCTGCTCCTCCCTCCAACTGCTCCCAATGGGGTCATTTCGGTCTCTTTTAAATTCATGGTCTCTTTGCTTCATTGTTACGTGTGTGTGTGTGTGTGTGTGTGTGTGTGTGTGTGTGTGTGTGTGTGTGT
>NW_021604671.1:2819057-2827558 GCF_004785775.1 Grammomys surdaster | reverse complement strand
TGTGTGTGTGTGTGTGTGTGTGTGTGTGTGTGTGTGTGTGTGTGTGTAGAGAGACAGACAGACACACAGACAGACAGAGACAGAGAGACAAAAAGAGACAGAGAGAAAGAGACAGACAGGGAGAGAGAGAGAGAGAGAGAGAGAGAGAGAGAGAGAGAGAGAGAGAGAGAGAGAATTATATCTCTTAGAAATGTCAGAGAAGCTACACCCATGATGTCTCACCAACTTGGCCACCCAAACATGGCCTGAACTATGTCTACAACAATAAATAGTCTTACCTGGAAAAGAGAGAATTTGCAAGGCACTAACCATACACAAAACTGTTTCTCTGAATCTTACAGCTCTCTAACTCAACTTAAAGCCCAATTATTAAGAGGGAAATCATGCCACATGCTGGAAGGCTAGCAACTATCCAGCACTAGTGAAGCCATATGTCTTGGAGGAGAACATACAACCACCTCTGTTCTAAGCCAACATAATACCTAACTACATTCTAAACAGTTATCCCTATATGTGCAGGTAAGTATAACTCTCACCCCCTCATCAAGGAAATTTTCCAACAGATGAAAACCACTACAGAAAACTACAACCAATCAAAATGCAGAGTTGTAGAGCCCAGACACAACTGATGAGTCATTCTTTAATAAACAATTCTGAGATGCTATTTGCTCACAACAGTGAAAAGAAAAAGACATAGACCTTTTCACACGACTTATCTATTCTGTATTATGATCACAACGGGTGGAATTACGGTGCATCTGGCTGCATGTGTAAACAATGTGGCTACTTGGCAAAGCATGCTGTAACAAAATCACTGTTTCTGCATTCTTCCATAGCTGCTTACTCACAGTGGAATTTGAACATGTCACATATGAAGTCCCATATAGTATCCTCCAGCCCTTCTAAAGACTAATGTGTCTGAAAGAAGCTTCACCTATTCTGGTTTCCCACTGGGCTTCCTACCTCTAAACAAGAGAAACAAATGAGAGTTCTCTGGGAGGAAAGAAGCAAGGTTCAGCATTTGTTCCGGATGATACTCACCAAACACATCAAGGACCTGCATGATTTGCCTATACATATTGACTTTGTCACAAGCCACCTATTAAAAAGGGAGAGAAGCTATTAAAGGCAGTGAAATAGAGAAGAGGAGCAGCAGTGTTTATGTTTATATAAGTTTCTAACTATAGTCATCACTGTCCCCATAGACATGTGTTTTCATGGTGGCAGGAAGCATAAATGGCATCATTACCAGCTCCAGTGCAAAGGACAGTTGTAGCCTTGATGTTAGCTATGACCTGCATACATAGGATTTCTAGGTTTATTATGCAGTCTGGGGCTGATAACCAGTTCATATGTACCAGCTGCTTTTCAACACTGAAAGAATGTCAAATCAAGGACTAGGTAGAGGCCTTTTAGGAAATGTGAAACATCATATTAGTTAAATTCACAGATAAAGAACCTGTGGATAGGAATGCTGAGTGAATCCATGGACAAAGAAGGCAGCAGGACTAACAGCTATAATAAATGTTCAATAATGAAGCAATCATTCCTTTCATGTCAGTATTCTTGAAAAATATACTCCTTGCTCCTCATAGCCTTTAATAAACTGGCCCTATTCTCTAGCATGACACATGATCTGACCTAAGTTTACTATTCTGATTTTGTGTCACCCCATATATGTTACTCCATCATTTTGATCACTTTACATTTTAAGTGTGCTGTAATTTTTACCTACATTTCTCTTTTTTACCTACATTTTCTTTTCTTCCTTCCTTTCATTCTTGTATTCTTTATGCATTGAGGATTGAAACCAGAGCCTCAGGCATGCTGAGCAAGTACCCTACCACTAATCCATGTTCACAGATCTATATAACCTCTCTTTTACTTTGCCCGTATTGTGTGGCAGTTTCCTCTAAGATTGAAACTTTCCATCTCCCAAGGAAGCTCCTTAAAACAGAAAGTAAACAACTCAGAAGACCTTCAAGAAGTCCCTGAAACAGACCAGATTCACAAGTCCCCTCCCTCCTTCCCTTCCTCCCATCCTCCCTTCCTCCCAGAGTAAGCAATAAAGACAACTGAGAGTTACCCTCTAACAAGTCAAACTGCAAAGAAGATTCTCAGATAAGCTGCAAGGAAATCTTAGACCAGACCAGTAGCATGGAAGAAGCCTAAACCAGCTGAGCTGCCTGAATCAACTTGAAACACTTGGAAAGGACACTCTAACTTCTTGAGCTGTCTACAGCCTTAGCAGTGTGCTTGAGGTTCCTAGCTTTTGTAAGATGTCACCCTTGTTGGTATTGGATTTGGTCATTCAATTGTCTTTTAGTCATTTCTGAGCCTTTAAGTAACCACTCATCATATTCCTGTAGTTAATCCCAATAAAACTCATTGGTTCACTAAGTTAGACTTTGATATTACTTTGGCCTGTCATGGGCTTCCTGTCAGGAGTGAGTAGACATGTGTGTTGCCTTTCCCTAGGTAAAGTCTTGTCACACAACAGACTGTCTCCTTAACAAAACACAAGCCTTTATAAAATCACACATCTCTTTCTTTTTTCAGCTCTGGTTTATCTGAGAACCTTTTCTTTAATCCTTACTTTTTTTTTTTAACAGTACATTGGTATTTTCTGGTGAACAGGACATTGGTATTTCCCAGTGACCAGAACATTGGTATCTCGTGGTGGGCCCCACATGCTCTCTCCATAAGTTTATTCTCCAGAGTTTTCAACACTGCCCCATCATTAATGACTTCTCAGTCTATACTCTCAGTAGACACCAGAAGCATAACTCATCTTGAATTTCCAAAAACATTTCAGTCCCTTATACATGTATTCAGTAAATAACTTTTGAAGGACAATTTCTCTTGACCACATCTGGAAATAGAAACATTTTGTGAATTTACTGTGTTGTGAAAAAAACTGACCAGCAAAGGATCAAGCAGCACACTAATGTTGGAGAATTCAGGTTTATTTTATGTTAGTGGGCCTAGAGCAAGCTAGTACACTGCAAGTCCAGCCCCCTCCTTCATCTGCAGTTTCTTATAGTTTCCATAGGCTGAATGACAACTTGGATATCTACCCAATATGACCATCTGCAGATGGTATGCCTATGTGTTTCATATTCAGTGAGTTGAGGGGGTTTGTCCATTGTAGATAGGCTTTGGAATTGCTAAGGTCAGTTTCTGCAGTGCAGCTGTCATCTTAAGATGGTCTTATGAGTAACTACACCCCAGGATTAAGGGATTCAGCTGAAGCAAGAAGAGATATAGAAGTAAAAATTCAGCATCTTTAACTGTGTTAGACATAAATTTTGCCTCATTTTTGTGTCCACATAATGGTGTAGCTTGCAAAAATTGTTATTTGAGCTAACATGGGGCAAGAGAATAGTTTAATTATATTTTAAAATATAGTTTAATTAATTTTAAAATAAAATAAGGACATATTAAAGGTAATAAATGTATAACATATGTTTCTTTTTCTTCCAACCGTAGAATACTTTCTTTGTCATCTCCACATAATACACATGCTACTCTGAGTATGAGAGTATGCCACTCTCAAGATTCAACTCACAGGCCACATGAAGCCCATGAAGAAGGAAAACCAAGTGGAAGTGCTTCAGTCCTTCTTAGAAGGAGTAACAAAATACTCAAGGGAGCAAATATGGAGACAAAGTGAGGGACAGGAACTGAAGGAGGGGCTGTCTGAAGACCGTTCCACCTGGGTATCCATCCCATGTGCACTCACCAAAGGTAGATGCTGATGTGGAAGTCAGGAAGTGCATGCTGATAAGAGCCTGATATAGATGTCTCCTTAGAAGTCTGCAAGAGTCTGACATATTCAGAGGCAGATGCTCACAGCTAGCCATTGAACTGATCATGGGATTCCCAATGGAGGAGTTACACTGAAGACTGTTGGAGCTGAAAGGGTTTGTGGCCCCATGAGGAGAGCAACAATACCAACCAACCAGAGCTCCCAAGGTCTAAACCACCAGCCTGGAAGCACTTAGGGAGGGATCCATGGCTCCAGCTGTATGTAAGGGTGGAGGGCCAGGTCAGGCATAGGTGGGAGAAGAGATCCTTGGTCTCATGAAGGCTGGATGCCCCAGTGGGTGGGAATTTGAGGGTGGGGAGGTGGGAGTGGTGGGGTAGGTAGGGGTACATCCGCAGAGAAGCAGGAGGAGGGGTGAGAGGATAGAGGGTTCCTGGGCAGGGTTGGGGGATGGGGTAAGGGGATAACATATGAAATGTAAATGAAACATCCAATAAAAAAATAGATAAATAAAAAGGATGGTTGTAAAAAAAAGAAATTAAATTGTTTCACAATGAATATGGACAACTCCTGTAAAAAACAGTCCTCTTATTAAAGATCTCCTGGACTCTGAAATGATGTCCCCTTTTAAACTTGGAGTTTTCACGAAACCTTTACTAAGTGACACATATGTTGATTCTGTCATTTAATAGATATTTAAGGAACATTCACTGTATACCAGGGACACAGAAACAGACAAAAACAAACAAACAAAAAAGTTCTTGCCTTCATGGAGTTGCATTATCCAACAGAGTCAAATTGTTTGCAATTAAGTCTACAGTATGTTAGATAGTTCTAAATTCTACAGATAACATTGAAATTAGATGGGAACAAGAGTAGTGGAAATCAGAAAATAACTCAACAGGAAAGCAACATATTAGAAAAGATCTACCATTGATAAGAAGAAATGACATTGAGATATTTGAGGAAAGGCTAGGCATGGTAGAGAGCTGTAATTTATAGTCCATACAGGGAATTTCAACAGTGGGAAATTACTATGTTCTTGAGGCCAGCCTAGAGTACACAGCAAAAGCATCTAAGAAAACAAAATGAAATAGATATCTGAGAAAAGTATATTCCTACAGGAACAGAAAGCACACAACTCTGAATCAAGAGTATCTGGGAGTATTTGAGGAATCAGGTACAAGGTAGCAATGACTAGAACAGGGGGCACAACATTACATGAGCTATGTAGCCCTTGGTCAATACTCTTTGGCTTTAACTTTAAGTGAGATAATAAACCAAATAAGAAGTTTGCGGGAGGTGCAGGCAGGGAATAAGTATTTTTATCAACATTTCAAAGCATTTCTGCAACAGTTATACTAAAATTTTAACCTAAAAATACAGATACATGAGAGAAAAGTCTTCAGGTGATGCCAGTAGCTCTTCTCGCTTCTTCAACTACTATTACACAAGCAGGAATTGTATTATTTTGGAGCTCTGAGGTCAATCTGAGTAAGTTTTCAGGCACAACAGTAAATTATAATTAAGTTTTGTTGGTTTAACCTATGAGCACTCTCTCTGTCCCTAGTCCTCAACCCCACTACAGGCAGCAATTTGAGAAATAAAGATCTTATCTTCTAAATACTGAGATATAAATACTGAGACTCTGTGTCCTGATTGGTGTTTGCTGCTTCTGATTGTAGAGGTGCATACAGAGGTGGCCAATTGCTGGAATTTCCTTCCTTTCTTCCTTCTTTCCTTCCTCCCTTTCTTTCTTTCTTTCTTTCTTTCTTTCTTTCTTTCTTTCTTTCTTTCTTTCTTTCTTTCTTAAATTTCTATTCTCACCAAAGACTTATAAGCAGCATCTTGGAGTTTTTCCTTCTTAGCTGTTTCCTCTTTAAGCAGTTAAGCATTTAAAGACTAGAGGAATAAAAAGAAACCACAAATGCAGGCAAAGCTAAAAGTTATTTTATACGACCAATGAAAGACACTGGCTCAGAAAACATCCCAATTTTAGGCTTCTCTTGCAGTCTGGAAAAGAGATATTCTACAAATAAAAGGGCAAAGATCAGCAAACAGTGAATAAGAAAGAGAATTTGATACCTAGAGTTAACATGCTATAAGTTTAAGTATACCACTTAACACACACACACACACACACACACACACACACATTATCAACAGCAACAACAATATACCAAGAAAAAAATCCTTTAATGAAAGTAAGAACAACAAAAATTGTCAAAAAAAATCTCACATGGCACAAAAAAAAGAAAAATCCTATAAAAACAATAATGGTAAATGTGATAAAAATAAAGGCAAATATGAACAAAGATAGTAAAATTACATATGAACAAAATAAGAATATTAATAGTAAATAGGAAGTCGAAAAAGAAACTTCAGATCTAAAACATATAGGAACTAGAATATAGCAATTTACCATACAAATGCAAGAAAGAAATAATAAAAATGAGTGAGCAGAGCTTGAAAAGGGGATGCTACCAAAAGGTGCTGCCTACAATCATGGTGGCTTTTCGTAAAAGACTCAATCAACACAATCAGGACAGTTTTTAAATTGGGGCTCTCTATTCAGGTGATTCTCATCATTGGCTAGTTGACATTGAAATGATCAGTAATATTCTGCCTTGAAATAAATGCTAAGAGAGGAAATGAAGGAGGAGTCAATTAGATTGGGTTGCTAAAAGTCAATTCAAAACGATATAGATGATATTCTTATAACCCATGCAAGAAGTTAGGATAACTCAAACCAAGGCAACGGAAATGGTAGGAAAATTCTGAGCATTTTGACTACAAAGCTCAGAACATTCACAGACACCTGACATATACACTGGCTATGGCTTGTCTGTGGGAATGAGAGCAAGCAAACTCTCAAGGATGACTAACAATGTTGTCCATGGCAACAGCATAAAGCATGGGTAATGATTCAGATGGAAAAGAGCCTAAAAATCTCACAGTTGAGGAGGACTTAAAAGATGACTCCGCAGTTAAGAGCACTGACTTCTCTCACAGATAGCAGGGTTTGACTCCCAGCACTCACATGGTGTCTCCCAAGCATCTGTAACTAAATCCCATGCAAATCTGAAGAGCCCCTTGCTTTTAATGGCTGCTGGGAAAGTGAAAGCTACTTTTCTCCAGGAATGCTCCAGTAGATGGCCCTTGTCTTAGTTACAGTTATTACTGGTGTGATTAAAACACCATGGCCAAAAGAACCTTGGGGAGGAAAGGGTTTATTTCATTCACAGTTCCATATAACAATTCATCATCAACATTAGTGGAGGCTGGAACTCAAGCAGGGCAGGAACCTGAAGGCAGGAGCTAATACAGAGACTATTGGTGCAGTGCTGCTTCCTGGCTTGCCCTCCTTGCTTTCTTATAGAACACAGGACCACCAGTCTAGGGTAGCCCCTCTCACAGTGGGCTGGGCCCTCCCACAGCAATTGTTAATTAAGAAAATGTCTTATAGGTTTTCCCACAGCCTGATCTTATGAAGGTGTTTTCTCAATTAAGAAATGGAGAAGACAGTTATCTCTCAGATGCCTCTAGCTTTTGTCAAGTCGACATAAAACTAGTAAAGTCTCACACACATGCACATGCAGACAGTACAAAATAAACTCTGTGGATATTAAATTTTTTTATTTAAAAAGATCAGGGGCTGGGGAGATAGCCTAATTATTGAAGTGTTTGCCTTAAGAAAGAAGAGAGCACAAAAAATAAGAAAGCAAGGGGATAGGAAAGAAACTGGAGAGAAAAGAATGTGGAGTGCATTGGATCCAAAGACATTCTATGGTTGTATGAATATTAAATCAATATTTAATAGAAAAATTACATGTACCTACATATTGAACATACTTTATATTTTATTTCTATTCAGCTTGATTATTATCATACCACTTTAACACTTAATTTTCACAGTGAAGAGGTATCTTTGATGAACCTTATTACTTCCCTTTTACATGGCAGTATATAAGCTCTTATGTATATTGCAAATAAATACATCCACAAAGGAGAAACTTGAGCAAGATTGTTGTGATCATTGAATAGTTCTGCATCTATACTGTGACAGCTTTTACACACATGATAAAACGGCATAAAACTATATGAACATGTTTTCATCAACTCAAAAGATATTCCTTCCCGTTTGTAGTTATTTCTCATTGCCACCCATACTCCAAAGCAAGCACAAACCTATTATGTCCTGTATTTAATCTAGTCATTTCCTGTAAAAGACATTACACAAAAGCAAATCTCTTGGTCTACTAAGAACACTATTTCAACACAGGTTAGTACATTGTGGCAAATTAATACTGAATGGTGTTCTGGTGTAATGAAACACAATACTTTATTTGTGGAATTTAGTATTTATCAATAATTCTGTTAGGCAAAAGGTCACAACAATTTTCAATGTGTTCTATATATTATACAGCAACCACAGATCTTTCTCTAAAAATAATTTCCATTAAGAAATACAAGGGATACTGGAGAAATTGTTCTATGGTTAAGAGGACTGACTGCTCTTCCACAATACCTGGGTTCAGTTCCCAGTGCCCACATGGTAGCCTACAACTATAAATCCAGTTTCAGGAGATCTGACAACACTTCTGGATTCCATGTGCACCAGGCACATACATGTGAATAAACATACATGCAGGCCAAACATTCATACACGATAGATAGATGATAGATAGATAGATAGATAGATAGATAGATAGATAGATAGATAGATAGATAGATA
>NW_021604671.1:2754124-2818657 GCF_004785775.1 Grammomys surdaster | reverse complement strand
GGAGGAGGAGGAGGAGGAGGAGGAAGAGGAGGAAGAGGAGGAAGAAAAGGAAGAGGAGGAGGAAGAAGAAGAGGAGGAGGAAGAGGAGGAGGAGAAAGATAATGAGGAAGAAGAGGAAAAGAATGAAGTGGTGGGGGTCAAGCACTAGGCTTCCATGCACAGACTACATGTTGGGTTCCAGGACAACGAGAAAGTCAGGGTAGAGAGGTGGAGAAAGAGCAACTAGGCCAAAGTTCTCAGTTGCACAGAAATGTCACAATTTTACTTCTAAAACACAGAGTAGAGCTGAACTGATGGTAAACAAAATTGCATAAACAGCATTCACCAGTTGGCTTATCCAGCAGTCTTACAGCAGTAATACTAACAGCAAAAATAACAGCAATGAGGCAGAAAAAGGGCAACTGCAGGATTACTTTGTTGTGGCAGGTACAGTGTTTAATGCTTTACATGAAGAGTTTCACTCAATCCTAACAAGTCTATAGTAAATATAGACTATTGTTATCTGTACCTTCCAGTAGGAAAACTGGGGTTAAAGAAAAATTTACCTCCCTAAAAATTAGTAAATAGTTCTTGTAACCATGTGGCAGCAATGCTTTCTATCTAATAGTGAATTGTATGTGCTGAAGCCATGTTGTGGAGGGTAGAAAATAATCATTATGTTATTTGGGATCTACCGGTGAACAATTTGAAGGAATAATTTCCTTCTGTGCTCATTGCTCTTCAAACCACCCCTTGTAAACTCTTAATGACTTTGGGGGCCATCTCACTTGTTTCTGTCATTAGATTATTTGACATAAAAATGTTTTGTTTCTGCTCAAAAACCTTGAGAATGTTTTCAGTCCTATAGAGTAAATATCCTCTTTAGATTCTGCAACACTTTATACATTCTAAGAATTTTGTTTAAACACAAATTAAGACATACATTTATGTTGCTTAACAGATATTTATTTTTAATTTAAGCCTCATTATTAAGTTACTGCCAGTTGATAGGAATCCAATAAGTAATAAAAGAAAGAATGAAAATAGCGTCTTTCTTCAAAGTGGTCCCCTGTTGGAAATAATGGGATACTGCCTAGAACGTATTTCAGAATGTGTGGAACACTAGCAAAAGTCTGTTTCTTTTTTTGTGTGTGAGAAAAAAATGCAGCTACCCTCAATGCATATAACTAAGACATGTCAACCTTCGGACAGTTCCTAATTATCTTTGCAGAACCAATCAGCAGAGCTCCTGTCTAGAGCCTCCATTAGAGGCTCAGCTTACACTTCTCTGTAAACTAATAAGCAATCCTTGAGATTTCACAGAAGTTACTGGAAGCATCCTTAGAAAAGATAAATCATCCCTGATTGTTCCTTGCACACTGTCACTGGGAAATACTAAGCTGCTAGAAAGTTTCAATTTCCTACAAAGAAGCATTACAAATCTCAGTCTATCCAGACACTTAAATTAAGCTCCTAGTTTGAGGGAGTTAGAGAGTCCTTCTGCTAAGAGAATGGAGATTCTGAAATCAGGGACAGGAATTGTTGTAAGGCTCCTTGAAAGAGTGGGAAAAACATCTTGAACCTACTTAGACCCAACTCACTTCTCAGCCTGCTGAATAAAAGCAAGTGAGACTACAGTAACCTCTCTAACTTTGAACGGAGTTCAGTTGTTCTTTCCAAACAGCGGCTCTATATGAAGCCTCACTGCTTCTATCATGGAGTGCTTCCCTTTCCTGTTATAGGATTGTTTTTGGTTTTGTTTTTCATTTCAGCTGTATAATTTTATAATTCTAGGTTACTTAAACTTCAATGATAAACAACTGAGGAATGACTTAGCAGTTAAGAGTGCTAGCCACAGCTGTAGAAGACCAGGTTCAGTTCCTACACCAATGTCATAGCTTCCTGTAAATCCAACTCCAGGGGATCCAATGCCTTCATCTAGCTTCCTTGGGTACCCACACTCAAAGGTACATACCAACCTAGATACACACAGATACACATAATTTAAAATAAAATTAAAAATAATAAACAGCTGGATTTAAGATATGTGAAGCTGATAGGGATTGCTTCCAATCACAACTAACCAACCTGTTTTGGCTTTGAAAGGTATAGCCATTCACAGAGCTGTGGACCCAGCCCAGGGCCACACTCATCCTAAACAAGTTCTATACCATTAAACTACAACATCAGTCAAGAACACCTTTTAAAGAATCCAATATGTTTTTTTTTTTCCTTTATGAGACAGAGTCTTAGTACTAGGCTAGCATGGGATTCAGTATGCAATTCAGCCAAGAACCAAACCCAGGCTCCTCCTCCCTGAGCTTCCTAAGTATTAAATCACAGGTACATACCACCACACCTGGCTCAAAAAAAGACATTTGTTGTAAGTTTATTTTTAAATAAAAAAGTCTGAATTCTGGTTTAAATCATGTATGCCAGGGTTCTCCGTTTCTCCAATTACCTCCAACGAGCAACCTCTAGAATAAGTACAGTGCCCTCTGGTGGCCTTTTATTTCCTTCGAATTATCAAGTATTTCCATCTAAGAATCCAAATGGAAGAAGGAAAGGATTATATAATGATCCACTGAAGTTTGTTCAAAACTTGAATTTAATTCTTAATCTTTCTTTTATAACAACATAATAATTTCATCTATGCTTTTACTGTTTCAATGTACAAAATGATTTAAAGTATTTTTTATTAAATAAATCAGTGTCATAATTAGTCCCTGTGGCTTTTCAAAAATGTTCTACAACACATAGCCATGCATTTGTAACAGAAAGTGGGATACTTATAGAGGCAGAAAAATAGAGGAAGGTAAGACACACCAGTCGCTGCCTGAAAGGATGGAGGCTGGCTGCCAACAACAACATCCTCCAGAGTGGGTATTCTGTCTCCTACCACAGACAAAACAGGAGCCTTCCAGCCACAATGGAGACCCTGGGAGATGGTTGGGAGTTGGGGTGGCTTCAGTTGTCCCTGTACCATCATCCCTATGGACTGGTCAGAGTAAGGAGACCTTGTGCTTGATACTGGTTTATGCTCATTTCTACTTGAACACAGGTTCATGGTAAGTAGTGATTGGCTCTGCCTTTTCAAAACAGCAGCTCAACCTCTTGACATGTTGAAGGATATCCTAGCTTGGACTCTATCTTTTGCATAGTGTAGCTCACTGTCCTTATTTCTGTGAGGTTGTTTCCCTGCACACACAAAATCAGCAGCACATAAGCAGATGGCTCTTAGATTAGCTGGGCTTGTGATTACCAAGTAGATTGCTGGCATAGGGGAAGTAATAATCCAGTTAATACTAAGAGTAGGAAGCCAGATGATAGGCTGGGATATACTTTAATATCACTACAGGGGAAGAGAACTAAGGGGAAGAGAAGGGCGAGAAAAAATGGAATACAGGCTAACAGACCAGCAGCAGAAGTTGTTAAGAAAGACTGATGAAAGACATGGGACAAAAATGAGTCTTTAATAATATACTGGGGTCTGTAATAAAATAGTGGTTGTAGAATAAATGCAAGAGAGAAGATACATTTTGAAGAATCTCAGACGTTAATAAGGATCAGTAGACCAACAAACACTTTTCAAAATCACTTATTTATGAAGCCCTACTCTAAGTCCTAAAAAGTCTCTCTTCTTTTCTGTTATTTTTATTTTATTGGTTGGTTTTAAGTAATACATACTCTCAGTGTGTAAATCAGGTTAGCCTCAAACTCACACTCTTTCTCCCTCCCTCTACAAAATTACAAAGAAAAGCTACTTGGATTACAACACCCATGCCACACGCATGCCACAGATTCTAAACGAGGTTCTGAAATGCTTATCCACTCTCAAAAGGGTCAAGTGCTAAAAGTTTGGACACTAGCTTATTGTGCTATCAGAAAGTGGTGAAACCTTATAGAAGGCAGTGGTGTCATCATGGGCATGCCTTTGAAGGGAAATCTCAGGTCCCTCTTCTCTCTATTACTTTCCCGACCAACTCTATTCCATCACAATCTCTCCACCATGATGTTCAGCCTCCTCTCAGGCTCAAAGCTGCCACACCAAGTAACCTTAACCAAAATCAAAATAAACCTTTCCAACTTCTAACTTGATTTTCTTCGTAATTTTGTCACAGCAACAGAAAGGGGACTAATGATATGATAAGCATTGTCCATCACTTACACTGACATACATTCTCAATCTTTCTTCTTCATTAGTGTTAGAAAACCAAATACTCACCCCTCAATCACCTTGAAGTAGGGTGATAATGCACACACAGAGTTGCCACATACAGGGGGTTTATTAGAAATTTTTATGATGAAAGGAATCAGCTGAGCTGGTTCCATCTCTACTCCCTTGCTGCATAGAAAAAAGAAGCCATATTTGGAAGTCCTCCGAGGTAACAGAATGAATATAAAAGCATATTAAAGATGCCCAAGCAAGAAAATAAAAGTGTATCCTTGATCAGTGGTTAAACAGATGGACTAATGTAGCCACTACCTCACTGTGCTTATTACATAAGATAAACAAACTGTTCTTGGAACCTTGTTGAAAACAGCTCTTTTCCACAAGCCACTAAGTCTAACTCTAGGGTGTACACAGAAATGGAGCTTATTAGCAGATTGTTGAATAGCCTGCAGAATCTTCAAAATTAGTGATTACTGGTTACTCCTCCCAATTCCTCTCCACTTCCTCTCCCAACCAGATCCACTCCATTTCTATCGTTCCATAGAAAACAAACAGGCTTCTAAGGAACAATAATAAAGTATAATACAATATAATAAGATAAAACAAAAGCTAGCACATTGGAGTTAGACAAAACAATCAAACAGAAGGAAAAGAGCCCAAAGTCAGGCATAAGAAACAGAAACCCACATGTTTGCACACTCAGGAATCCCATAAAACCACTAAACTAGAAACCATAATAAATGAGTGCGGACCCATGCATGTTCTGTGCATACTGCTTCAGTCTATGTGAGTAAATATGAGCTTTGCTTTTAGTGATTTAAAGGGCCTTGTTCTCTTGGTGTCCTCCATACCCTCTGGCTCTTACATTCTTTATGCCTCCTCCTTCTCAGGGGAAGGATTTTATGGAGGCTTCTTTTCCAGGGCATTAAGTCTGGCTGTGGGCCTTTGTATTTGTACCCATCTGTTGCAGAAGGAAGCTTCTCTGATGATGGCTGAGCAAGGTACTGGTTTATAAGTGTATTAGAATGTCATTAAGAGTCATTTTATTGCTACTCTTAATTATTACTATTTCAAGAACAGTAGTGTTTGGTTTTACCCTAGATCCCTGAGCTATCTAGTCTCAGGTTTTTGGTCACCCAAGCAGTATTTAGCATGGAATACATTTTGTGGAGTCAACCTTAGGTCAAATCAGATATTCATTGGTCACTCCTATAATTTTTGTACCACCATTGCCCTAGCATATCTCTCAGACAGGATACCATTGTTCAAGGGTTTATAGCTAAGTTGGGTTTACATTTCTCTTTCAGTAGCATGCAAATATCTTTCTGTACCAAAGATGCTAGAATGTAGGGATGCTAGAATCTAGGTGCACACCAGCTTAACTTATTCATGTTCAATAAGTTGTGTTGCATTGTCTTCAGCAATGGGTGGGGACTTGGCTTGAGTTGGTGAAGAACGCCCTTTATAGTCTTGGTAATAGCCTGGCTTGTTTGGCTATGAGACCTCTTTGGCCAACAACTCAATTAGATGTAACACAATTCTGGAATGAAAGTTTCATTCAGTGACAAGAGATGCCCAGTTGGGGTTCTGTCTCTCCCATTATTTGGTGATTTCATTTAGATCACCTTCATATACATATACATATACATATGCACATGCACATGCACATACACATATACATATATACTGGAAGCTTCCACTTTTCCATACTAATCCCCTCAAATGGCTTCTTACTCCATCTCCAATCCCTTTTCCCCTCTTCTATCCTCCTCCCCAGTTGATCTTCCCATTCCAGCAGCCCCATCAGTAACCATTCTATTCACTTTTCCTAATGAGGTCTATCTGTACCTCCTAGTCCCTTACTCTCTATCTAACATATGTGGCTCTATGTCACCAACTTAACTGTTAATACTGACATATAAGCAAATACCATATTTCTCTTCTGGGTCTAACATAACTGACTTTGGATTATTTTTTTTCTAGTTCCATCCTTTTACTTGCAAATTCCATGGTTTCATTTTTCATGGCTGAGTAATACTTCATTGTATTACTCATTATATTGTACATAAAGAAACTCTAGGTACATGAAGATATACATAAAGAAATTCTAGGTCCATGAAGATTCTTCTAGGCTGTTTCCAATTTCTAGCTATTATGAATAGAGTATTAATGAACACTCTTAAGCAAGTGTTTCTATGGATGAATTATCTTTTGGATATATACCCAAGAGTAGAATCCTGAGTAGAACAATTCCCATTTTTCTATAGAACTGTCACACTGATTTCCATAGTGACTATGCAAGTTTGCACAACGGATGTGTTTGTCCCCTTACTCCATATCCTTGCCAGCATGAGTTGTTAATTGTTGTATTGATCTTAGACATTCTGATGGATATAAGATGAAATTTTAATGTCATTTTGATTTACATTTCCCTGTTGACTAAGGATGTGAATCATCTCTCTAACAGTTTCTCAACCATTTTAGTTTCCTTTTTTGAGAATTCTGTTTATATCAATACCCATTTTTAATTATACCCACTTTAATTGTGTTATTTGTTTTCTTAATATCTAGTTTCTTAATTTCTTTATATACTTTGAATGTTAGTCCTCTATCAGATGTGTAGTTGATAAAAATTTCTTCTCATTCTTTAGGCTGCCACTTTGTCCTAATGACCGTGTCTTTTGCCATGTAGAAGCTTCTTAGTTTCCTGAGGTCTCATCTATTAATTGTTGATATTATTATCTGTGCTAATGGTGTTCTGTTCAAAAACTCTTTCTGTACAAATAAGTTCAAAGCTGTTCCCCACTTTTTCTTCTATCTGGTTCAGTATATCTGGTTTTATGTTGAGGTCTTTGAACCATTTGGAGTTGAATTTTGTACAGGGTGGTTAGTATGGATCTATGTGGAGTTTACTTTTTGCAGCTATCCAATTTGACCAGTACCATCAAAATTCTCTCTTTTGTCCATTGTGTATTTCTGGCTTCGTTATCAAAAATCAGGTTTCATAGGTGTGTGGAATTGTATCTGGGTCTTCAGTTCCATTGCCCTAAGTATTTGTTTTTGTGCCAATACCATGCTGGTTTTGTAACTATAGCTCTGTAGTACAACATGAAATCAGAAATGATGATTCCTCCATCTATTTTTTTTATCCAGCATTGCTTTAGCAATTCTGTGTGTGTGTGTGTGTGTCTGTGTGTCTGTGTGTGCATCTGTGTGTGTGTTTCTATATGAAGCTAAAATTTTTCCTTCCAAGATCTGTGAATAATTGTGATGGATTTTTGATGGGGATTGCATTGAATCTGCAATTTGGTTTTGGTAGGATGAGCTTTTCTATTATGTCAACCCTTCTGATCCATGAGCATGGGAGATATTTTCATCTCCTGATATCTTCTTTGATTTCATCTTCAATGTCCTGAAGTTTTTATCATACAAAAATTCACTTCCTTGGTTAGAGTTACCCTAAGATATTTTATATTTTTTGAGGCTATTGTAAAAGATGTTTCCTTGATTTTTTTCTCACACTGTCATTTGTATATAAGGCTACTGATTTTTGTGAGCTAATTTTGCATCCAGTTATTTTGCTGAAAATGTTTATCATCAGTTGTAGGAGTTTCCTGGTAGAATTTTAGGGTCACTTATACTATCGTATCATCTTCAAATAAAGATACTTTGGCTTTTTTTTTTTCCTGTTTGTCTACCATTGATCTTTTTTGGTTGTTTTATTGATCTAGCTAACTAAGACTTCAAATACAATATTGAATAGGTATGAAGAAAGTGGCTTGTTCCTTATTTAGTAAAATTGTTTTGAATCTCTCTCCATTTAAGCTGGTATTGACTATAGCTTGCTGTAAACTGCCTATATTATGTTTATATAAGTTCCTTGTATCTCTCTCCAAGACTTTTGTCACAAAGGGGTGTTGATTTTTGTCAAAGGCCTGGTATTTTTCTATCCAGAAGCTGTTTCTTCCTACAGAGCCTGCTACTGATGCTTCTTCCGAGTATTCTTACCCATACCTACACCAGGCCTCTAACCCCAGCTCTACCTACTGATGTAGTACAGGTACAGAAGATCAGGACTATGTCAAAATATCAGATTAGTGTCCAGTGTTTTTCCCATTGTGAAAGACACAATCTTCTGTCCAGATACTCCTTCTTCTATGGATGAACTTAATACAAAACTTTCCTTGTTGTAAAATTTAAACCATACTAAAAAGTTTCACTTTCTGCTCCCACTTAGACCCTGAATCCTACTCTGAACATCAAACTCATGGTTGACCTTCTCAGTCCTCTTCAATCCTAGTCTTACCTTTTTTTGAACCCAGGTCTTGTCCCTTCTATTCACCATCAACTGCTCAATCAAGCTCATCAATCTTGATGTCATACTCAATCAAACTGATGTCATGTCAATCTTGACATCATTCATAATCAAACTTGAAGTGGGCTTAATCAAATTAGCCAACCTTGATGTCAATTGTTCACCATACTTGTCTATGCTGATGTCATGGTCCACCATACAGACTTGTTCTTGTGACCATAATCATTGCCACATGTTGTCCAGGTTAAGAGTAGATAACCCAAGAGTCTTTACTTTGGTGCATTTTATTTGACATCTGTTCTGATGCCTTGTAATCAACCCTTAAATTCTTCAACCTAAATTTTCAGATTCTAAATATGTTCCAAAATTTCCTTGAATTTTCCTCCTGTACACTAAATAGAAGACTAGAAAAAAATTTCACTTAAGAAGGGTGCGATTTTAATGGGGATTGCATTGAATCTGTAGATTGCTTTTGGCAAGATGGCCATTTTTATTATATTAATCCTGGCAATCCATGAGCACTCAATTCTTCACAGGGTTAGAAAAGGAAATTCTCAAATTCATTTAGAATAACAAAAAACCCAGGATAGCGAAAACTATTCTCAACAATAAAAGAACTTCGGGAGGAATCACCATCCCTGACCTCAAGCTGTACTACAGAGCAATAGTGATAAAAACTACCTGGTATTGGTACAGAGACAGGCAGGAAGATCAATGGAATAGAATAGAAGACCCAGAAATGAACCCACACTCCTATGGTCACTTGATCTTTGACAAAGGCGCTAAAACTGTCCAATGGAAAAAGGACAGCATTTTCAACAAATGGTGCTGGTTCAACTGGAGGACAACATGTAGAAGAATGAAAATTGATCCATTCTTATCCCCTTGTGCAAAGCTCAAGTCTAAGTGGATAAAGGACCTCCACATAAAACCAGATACACTGAAACTAATAGAAGAGAAGGTGGGGAAGAGCCTCAGATACTTGGGCACAGGGGAAAAGTTCCTGAACAGAACTCCAATGGCATATGCTCTAAGATCAAGAATTGACAAATGGGACTTCATAAAATTGCAAAGTTTCTGTAAGGCAAAGGACACTGTCAATAGGACAAAACGACAACCAACAAATTGGGAAAAGATCTTTACCAATCCTTCATCTGATAGAGGGCTAATATCCAATATATACAAAGAACTCAAGAAATTAGACTCCAGACAACCAAATTACCCTATTAAAAAATGGGGTATAGAGCTTAACAAAGAATTTTCAACAGGAGAAACTTGAATGACCGAGAAGCACCTAAAGAAATGTTCAGCATCCTTAGTCGTCAGGGAAATGCAAATCAAAACAACCCTGAGATTCCATCTCACACCAGTCAGAACGGCTAAGATTAAAAACTCAGGTGACAGTAGATGCTGGCGAGGGTGTGGAGAAAGAGGAACACTCCTCCATTGTTGGTGGGACTGCAAGATGGTGCAACCACTTTGGAAATCAGTCTGGCGGTTCCTCAGAAAATTGGACATAGCATTACCTGAGGATCCAGCTATACCACTCCTAGGCATATACCCAGAAGATGCTCGAACATATAACAAGGACATATATTCAACTATGTTCATAGCAGCCTTATTTATAATAACCAGGAGCTGGAAAGAACCCAGATGTCCTTCAACTGAGGAATGGATTCAAAAAATGTGGTATATTTACACAATGGAGTATTACTCAGCTATTAAAAACAATGAATTCGAGAGGTTCCTAGGTAAATGGATGGAACTAGAAATTATCATCCTGAGTGAGGTAAGCCAATCACAGAAGAACACACATGGTATTCACTCACTGATTATTGGATAGTAGCCCAGAACCTTGAAATGCCCAAGATGCAACTCACAGGCCACATGAAGCCCATAAAGAAGGAAGGCCAAGTGGGAGTGATTCGGTCCTTCTTAGAAGGAGCAACAAATTACTCAAGGGAGCAAATATGGAGACAAAGTGAGGGACAGAAACTGGAGGAGGGGCCGTTTCAAGACCACTCCACCTGAGTATCTATCCCATGTGCAATCACCAAAGGTAGAGACTGATGTGGAAGTCAGGAAGTGCATGCTGATAAGAGCCTGATATGGATATCTCCTCAGAGGTCTTCAAGAGTCTGACATACTCAGAGGCAGATGCTCACAACTAGCCATTGAACTGATCATGGGGTTCTCAATAGAGGAGTTAGAGTGAAGACTGAAGGAGAGCTGAAAGGATTTGAGGCACCATGAGGAGAGCAACAATACCAACCAACCACAGCTCCCAGAGTCTAAACCACCAGCCTGGGAGCACTTAGGGAGGGATCCAGGGCTTCAGTTGAATATGTAAGAGTGGAGGGCCCTGCTGGGCATAGGTGGAAGAAGAGAATCTTGACCGCATGAAGGCTGGATGCCCCAGGGGGTGGGAATTTTGTGGGTGGGGAGGTGGGAGTGGGTGGGGTAGATAGAGGTTACATCCACAGAGAAGAAGGAGGAGGGGTGAGGGGATTGGGGGTTCCTGGGTGGGTGGGGGATGGGGTAAGGGGACAATATAGGAAATGTAAATAAAACATCCATAAAAAAAAAAAGAAGGGTGCGACTTCATCAAAGTCACACTGGTATTCTCCTACAGTCTGTGCACTGGTACATGAGAACTCAAGGTCTTCTTTAACTGTTTTTACAGGATGAATTATCACAATGTCTTTGGAATATCTAAAACACATTTTGTTTTTTACCTTCAAATAGTTCACTAAAATATATAACAATATCCCCAGTTACTAAGGACCATTTCATGGCATGCATTATATCAAATGATTTTGCCTTGGCCTAACTATGACCAGGACAAAAGAACAGTAGTCCCCCACAGTGACCCTGTTTAGATTGTAGAACATTTCACAGTTGCATCAAAGACTACAGATCCACCTAAAACTTTTACTCAGTCAGAAAGGTCATCATGTGTCAGTAACCTCACCACATGGGAGGTTCGGGTAGGAAGATGAAGAGTCTAAGGGAAGACTTGGTGCATAGCAAGACCCTGATTAAAAAATAAAATAAAATCATATTCTTATACACCAGATGTTGTCAATTTTTTCCTGCAAAAGTCCCTATCACAATCTTAGAATTCATTCCTAGATCCAATCCATATTATCTGAAATGGCTCCATGTCAAGTAAACATGTCACAAAAACTGAAACTTTCCTTAGCTAAAACTTTTCTTGACAAGAGAGGATTAGACTCTCCTGAGAAGGTGAATCATTAGTGCCTCCTGGCTACTCAGCTTTTAGAAGTGTTCCTACTTTCTAGATTCTCAGATCTTTTCAGAAAAAAAAAATGTGCTGTCTAGTCTCCTCATCACATGCTGAGTTTTCTCTTCTTGAAGGGAAGGTTAAGATTCCCCAAGGTTGAACTAGGCAGTCTGAAGCTATTGATTTGCAGTTGTATGTCTACTGAAATATGAAATGGAAATCTGGACACTTTAGGCTATGGTGTCTGTTTCCTACACAAAGGCTGTTGTGACTAGATTGACAGTTCTTAAGCTGCATACTAAGGCAGCTTTCCATACTTACCAGCATATTTAGAACTAAAACTTGGTTTGGCTGTGCCTAGCCCAGACTTAGCAATGAAGCACTGAAACAAAGAAAATTAGAATGTTACCTAACATAATCTACCTATTTGGGAAAATAGTTTCATTCCCCTTACACACAACAAATTTATATTGAAGACGAGGAAAGACAGAGATTTTGTGACTTAAAATATTATGATTTCATTGAGGTTCTAAGACTATTCGTTCAACTGAGAAAAAGAGCAATATTAATTACGAGCTCATTACAATTTTTGTGGATGCATTTGTGCATTAATTAGTTGTGCTCTGCTCTTGACTATGGGTGTAATCTACTTGCTTGCTTCAAATTCTTGACCCTCTTGAATTTTTCACAATTATGGACTATAACATGGAATTATAAATCAACCCTTTCTCTTACGTTTCTACTTTATATAGTGTTTTATCACAACAAGAAAGAAAACTAAGATAGAAATTGGAACAAGGAGTAGGGTTGCTGCTGTAATAAACTACCATGTGGCTTTTAAGCCTTTATAACTGTTTTGTAAGAGGAACAAAAAACTTTGGAACTTTGGGCTAAAATGTATCATTGAATGCTGGAAATAGAGCTTAATTAACCTAGTGAAATCTTAGAAGGCAGAAATTCAGACAATAGAAACCTAGGTCACATTTCAGAGAAAAAATGAGGATTCTATCAGTAAGTTATATACTGTCCATTTATGTGACATTTTGATTAAGAATATGGCTTTATTCTCACTGTGTCCTAAAATCCTGAATGAAGCTGGGGTTTAAAAGGATGAACTACTCTCCAGAATGCCACTCCCTTTGGTCCTTTTGGCTGATGCAGACACCTAGCTGGTCTGTTCTCATAAAGATACCATATCCTGAGACATCCTAAAGGAGCCACTGGACTCAGAGCAGTGGACACCTAGCTTGTCTTCTCCCGTGAAGACATCATATCCTGAGCCATCCTAGACAAACCATGGCACTCAGAGCAGCAGGATTTCAGGATCCCAGAAGTAGCCTGTGTCCCAGGAGCACTTCCACCCAGGAGCTCAGGATCACAGGATCACAGAGACATCTGGACTCTGAGGAGTTCTGACACAAGCAAAATAACTGGAAAGACAGACTCTAGTCAGAGACAGTGAGTGAAGGTAGCACTAGAGTTAAACAGGTAGCAAAAGGCAAGCACAAGAACATAAGCAACAGAAACCAAAGTTACTTGGCATCATCAGAACCCAGTTCTCCCACCATAGCAAGCCCTGGACACCCCAACACACTGGAAAAGCAGGATTCAGAATTAAAATCACTTCTCATGATGATGATAGAGGATTTTAAGGAGGACATAAGTAACTCCCTTAAAGAAGTACAGGAAAACACAGGTAAACAGACAGAAGCCCTTAAAGAGGAAACACAAAAATCACTTAAAGAACTGCAAGAAAACAGAATGACGGAATTAACCAAAAACAACAGAAAGTCCTGAACTCCTCATATCACCAGGAAAGCAAGAGCCAGATCTAAAATCACTCTTAATGAGGAAGATAGAGGACTTTAAGAAGGATATAAATAACACTCTCAAAGAATCTGAGGAGAACACAGGTAAACAGGTAGAAGCCCTTAAAGAGGAAACACAAAAATCCCTTAAAGAATTACAAGAGAACACAACCAAGCAGGTGAAGGAATTGAACAAAACCATCCAGGATATAAAAATTTAAGTAGAAACAATAAAGAAATCTCAAAGGGAGACTACCCTGGAGATTGAAAACTGAGGAAAGAGATAAGGAGTCATAGACACAAGCATCACCAACAGAATACAAGAGATAGAAGAGAGAATCTCAGGTGCAGAAGATACCATAGAAAACGTTGACCCAACTGTCAAAGAAAACGCAAAATGCAAAAACCTCCTAACCCAAAAGATCCACGAAATCCAGGAAACAATGAGAAGACCAAACCTAAGGATAATATGTATAGATGAGAGTCAAGATTCCCAACTTAAAGGACCAGTAAATATCCTCAATAAAATTATTGAGGAAAATGTCCCTAACCTAAAGAACGAGATGCCCATAAACATACAAGAAGCCTACAGAACACCAAATAGACTAGACCAGAAAAGAAATACCTCCCATCACATAATAATAAAAACATCAAATGCACAAAACAAAGAAAAAATACTAAAAGCAGTAAGAGGAAAAATGTAACATAACATATAAAGGCAGATCTATAAGAATTATACCAGACTTCTCACCAGACACTATAAAAGCCAGAAGATCCTGGACTGACATCATACAGACCCTAAGAGAACACAAATGTCAGCCCAGACTACTATACCCAGCAAAACTCTCAATCACTATAGATGGAGAAACAAAGATATTATATGACAAAACCAAATTTACACAATATCTTCCCACAAATCCAGCACTATAAAGGGTAATAGATAGAAAACTCCAACACAAGGAAGGAAAGTACAACCTAGAAAAAGCAAGAAAGTAATCTTCCAACAAACCCAAAAGAAGATAGCGACACAAACATAATTCCACCTCTAATAACAAAAATAACAGGAAGCCACAATCATTTTTCCTTAATATCTCTTAACATCAATGGACTCAATTTCCCAATAAAAAGACATAGACTAACAAACTGGATACATAAACAGGACCTAGACTTTTGCTGCATACAGGAAATGCATCTCAGTGACAAAGATAGACACTACCTCAGAGTAAAAGGCTGGAAAACAATTTTCCAAGCAAATGGTCCCAAGAAACAAGATGGAGTAGCTATTCTAATATCAAATAAAATCAACTTTAAAACAAAAGTTATCAAAAAAGATAAGGAAGGACATTTTATACTTATCAAAGAAAAAATCTACCAAGATGAACTCTCAATTCTGAACATCTATGTTCCAAATGCAAGGGCACCCACATTCATAAAAGAAATTTTGCTAAAGCTCAAAGTACACATTGCACCTCACACAATAATAGTGGGGGATTTCAACACCCCACTCTCAGCAATGGAAAGATCATGGAAACAGAAACTAAACAGAGACACAGTGAAATTAACAGAAGTTATGAACCAAATGGATTTAACAGATATCTATAGAACATTTCATCCTAAAACAAAAGAATACACCTTTTTCTCAGCATCTCATGGTACCTTCTCCAAAATAAACCGTATAATTGGTCACAAAACAGAACTCAACACACACAAAAAGATTGAAATAATCCTTTGCATCCTATCAGATCACCTAGGACTAAGGGTAGTCTTCAATAATAACAAAAACAATGGAAAGCCTACATACACATGGAAACTGAACATTGTTCTACTCAATGATGACTTGGTCAAGGGAGAAATAAAGAAAGAAATTAAAGACTTTTTAGAAATTGATGGAAATGAGGACACATCATATCAAAACTTGTGGAACACAATGAAAGCAGTGCTAAGAGGAAAACTCATAGTTCTAAGTACCTATAAAAAGAAACTGGAGAGAGCATACACTAACAACTTGACAGCACACCTGAAAGCTCTAGAACAAAAAGAAACAAATATACCCAAGAGAAGTAGACAGCAGGAAATAATCAAACTCAGGGCTGAAATCAACCAAGTAGAAACAAAAAGAACTATACAAAGTATCAACAAGACCAGGAGCTGGTTCTTTGAGAAAATCAGCAAGATAGATAAACCCTTAGCCAGACTAACCAGAGAGCACAGAGACAGTATCCAAATTAATAAAATCAGAACTGAAAAGGGTGACATAACAACAGAAACTGAGAAAATTCAAAAAATCATCAGATCCTATTGCAAAGGCCTATTCTCAACAAAACTGAAAAATCTGGAAGAAATGGAAAATTTTCTAGACAAATACCAGTTACCAAAGTTAAATCTGGAGCAAATAAACTGTCTAAACAGTCCCATAATCCCCTCAAAAAATAGCAGCAGTCATTAACAATCTCCCCACCAAAAAAAGCCCAGGACAAGATGGTTTTAGTGCAGAATTCTATGAGACTTTTAAGGAAGACCTAATACCAATTCTCTTCAAACTATTCCACAAAATAGAAACAGAAGGAAGACTACCTAATTCGTTCTATGAAGCTACACTCACACTCATACCCAAACCTCACAAAGACCCAACAAAGAACGAGAACTTCAGGTCAATCTCCCTTATGAATATCAATGCAAAAATATTCAATAAAATTCTCACAAACCGAATCCAAAAACACATCAAAACAATCATCCATCATGATCAAGTAAGCTTTATCCTAAGAATGCAGGGATGGTTCAATATTCGGAAATCCATCATCGTAATCCACTATATAAACAAACTCAAAGGAAAAAAACCACATGATCATCTCACTAGATGCTGAGAAATCATTGGAAAAAATTCAAAATCCCTTCATGGCAAAAGTCTTAGAAAGATCAGGAATTCAATGCCTATAGTTAAACATAGTAAAAGCAATATTCAGCAAACCAGTAGCCAACATCAAACTAAATGGAGAGAAACTTGAAGCAATTCCACTAAAATCAGGGACTAGAAAAGGCAGACCACTTTCTCCCTACCTATTCAATATAGTACTGGAAGTCCTAGCCAGAGCAATTAGACAACAAAAGAAAGTCAAAGGGATACAAATAGGAAAGGAAGAAGTCACAATTTCACTATTTGCAGATGATATGATAGTATAATTAAGTGACCCCAAAACTTCCACCAGAGAAATCCTAAACTCACAGCTCCATAAAACAGTCCTTCATCAAAATCAATGAGGACAGGAACTCATACAGGGCAGGAGCCTGGAGACAAGAGCTGAGACAGAAGTCATAGAGTAATACTGCTTAGTGGCTTACTTCTCATGGTTTGATCAGCCTACTTGCTTACAAAACCCAGGACACTAGCCCAGGGACGGCATGACCCATACTGGTCTGGGCCCTCCTACATAATTCACTAATTAATCAATATCCTATAAGCTTACCTACAGATCAATCTTAGGGTGGCATTTTCTCAAATGAGGTTTGTTCCTCTCAGATTACTAGCTTTTTCAAGATGACAGAAAACTAACTACCATACCAGCTTAAGAAAGAACTTATGTTTGTGGCAAGTTGCCTGGCTGGAAAAGTAAGGCTACCCAAGCTTTATGGAGTCCATCTGATTACCTTTCAAGCCCCATATTCCAGATATGGACCTACCAGATACAGTGTTTTCTCTGTTCAATTGTGGATTTAAGCTTTTTAGTTTAATTATACTTTGGTATGTTCTGATTCTTTACCTTTAAATCAGGAATGATTATTATTTGTGCCTCTGTATGTTAGAGGTATGAAGCTCGCTTTTTAGTTTATAGGAGCTCACAGTTAAAAGGCTTTATATATTTAAAGTGTCATAATATTAAAGACTATGGGAACTTTTAAACATGGACTGTTTTACATTTTGACATAAACATGAGGCAAGTAAAAGATAACTATATATTAAAAGTGAAATATTTATGTGTCAAATTGACAAGAGTTGTGATAATTGGTTTTAATTATGAATTTGACACAATCTGGACTCACCTGGTATCATGGTTTGAGTGATAATAGGCTCATATATTTAAATATTTGATCTCTAGTCACAGAACTGATTGGAAAAAATTAGGAAGTGTGGCTTTGTTGGAGGAAGTGTATCATTGGGAGTGGGTTTTGAAATTTCAAAAGTCCACACTAGGCCCAGTCTCTGTCTCTCTGTCTGCCTGTCTATCTCTGTCTGTCTCATTCCCTCTTTCTCTCTCTCTCTCTCTCTCTCTCTCTCTCTCTCTCTCTCATTCTGATTCTTGTTCTCCCTACAGATATGGATATTAGGCTCTCAAGTAATTGCTAAGCCGCTAAGCCTGCCACTTCCCATTATGATGGTTATAGAGTAACCTGCTAAAATTTTAAGCAAGCCCCAATCAAGTGCATTCTTTTGGTTTTTGTCTGTTTGTTTTGTTTTGTCACTAACTTTTTATTGATTGCTTGTGAATTTCATATCATGTACCCTATATTCCCACTCATCACACCATTCCTCCACATCTACACTCTACCATTGTAATCACTCCCCAAAATATAAAGAAATAAAAATAAAAGCAAAACAAAACAAAATATTGCTATGGAAACTATGATATGTTGTGGTGTGCCTCTTTTGCCCAAATAGCTTTACTTGCAATTCATTGCAATGTGTCATTGGTCTGGTTTGAGGTTTCTGGTTTCTGCAACCCAAAATACTGGATCCTCACCAGGACTCTTCTCACATATCCTGCTGTTGTCCTTTGTCATGGAGATTCTAAAGCTTTGGTTCTGCAGGACTGGCCTCTTCACAAATTATAGCAGTTAATAAACAGTGTAGATCCAACTCAAAATGTAGATGTGATGATCCAACCCAAAACCCTGAATCTGGGCTTGAGTGATAGTTAAGTTGTGCAGCCACCAGCTCTCCTTCACTTGAGCCATCAGGGCCAGCTTTCTTGGTTTGTCCAGACAAGGTGTGGGGCTAGCTCTCCTACTTTCAGGAGCCAGCAAGAGATGGGACTAACTCCTCAGCACTCATGTACTCTCCTGAGACCACACCACCAGAGCCAGCTCTACAAAACTGCCCAGGAAAGACATGGGCCTGCTTTCCTGAATCCAGCAGCTGGGAGGGGTGAGGCCAGCTCTCCCATACCACCCTGGTGAGGGGTAAGGACCAGTCACCTGCACCCACAGCACCAGTGGCAGCTCTTGCACCCTGCCCAACCAGGAATGGGAGAGGGAAAAGGAGAGAGAAGAGCAGCAGTTCTCGCTCTAACATCAACATGTCTTCTGGAGGCAGCCCAGACCAGGGATGTTCAAATGTCCTTTGGTGGTAACATGGTGTTCAAGATCAAGTGGAGCACTGCCTAATTTGTGAACATTATTCTTGCTGAAATAAGCTTTGTTACATTCAGCCCATCTCAGATATTTCTTCAACAAGCCTCTTTTCTACCTTCCAGCTATGTAACCTAAGTAATTTGCCAACAAGACTCTACTTCTTCATTTACAAAAAGGAGTAGTTATTGTTGTTATATCTTATAATAGTCTTTTAAGGATTAAATTATACCTAGCTTAGCACCTGGTAAAAACTCATCTTCACATCATTATTAATAAATACACTACTTTATTAGTAGGCTGACTAGATACAACAGTATCTACAAGTATACTCCAAGATACAACTTGGAGAAACATGAATTTGTTAATTTTCTCTCCTTTAAGTTCCATGAGCAATAAAGGATGTATGTATGTTCACACAGATTATTAACTTTGAGCACATATTTATTATTCTGAATTCAGATCTTTCCTTTTATACAATGTCACTTTTTGTCTTACATGAAAATCAAAATAGGCTATTGCTTCCAATCTGTTTGGAACACTTTTTTTATATTAAGAATTTTCCAATTCATCTTACAGTTTTAGAATAGGAGATGACAACTCTAAAGAAACATTACAATGAAACCTAAAATATATTTTCACCATCCAATTTAATCAGGCTAGCTCTTCAGAATTGTCTGTGCATTTAATTGTAGACCTACTGATTGCACTATCCCACACTGAGAATTGCCTCATCACCACATCCCAACTCACTCAAGCTGTGCAACTTTATTTAGAATGTAGAACCCAGGAAGCTCCACAAAGTGTGAAGGATTCAACTCTTGCACTGAACATAAGTTGATTCTTAGAGTTCATGTTCAGACTCCTAACATTTATGCTGAGGCTAGATCTGCTATGGGGGTATACCAAGGATAATCAATTACCCTGAGATTACAAATTTAAAATTCGGGGAAACATAGATTAGAATCTCATATGTTAGCACTTTTAAGGACATGCCTGGCAATGATTTTTCTGGCAACTAATATATCTTTGGTGAATGTATTTGAATCATGAGAAGGGCCCCTATGTAAATCATGTTGCCAAAAAACAGAGAAGATAGAACTTCTGTGGCTACTAATGATGCTACTTAAGTCAGCAGCTGCCCCTGGGCTGCTTACAAGTATTAATCAGTATGACCTTGCTTTCATTTTTCTCCCTAAGATCTGTGAATAGGCTAGGACTCTTTTAAAACAGCAATTAAGGTATGCTGAGAAAGCTGCACATTGCTCTGTGCACTGGCACATTTTGGTAGGAAAGAACTCTCTCCCACTTTGTAATCAGACATTCCCCATGCTTCCTATTAAGTCACTGCATTTTACAGAACGTATTGAGGTAGTGTCCACCTCAACAGCATAGTTACATAAAGAAACAAAAAAATCAGGAATCTTTGCACTCAAGAATCAGAATAATATCCTCTTTCCTGGCTAATTTTGTGTCAATTTGACACAAGCTAGAATCATCAGAGGGGCAGGAGCCTGTTACAATGAATATTGTAACAGGCAGTGTAATAAAGGAAAAGAATATCCAAATATCTCTATTTAAACTCAAGATTCTATTATTAGTAGGGGTTTTTAATGCCAAGATTAGCACATTACTTTTATACCCAGAAGGCTCCATTGTTCAGGGAAGAAGTGACTAACACTTATTTAATTCTTCAACATGATATCAGATGCAGAAATAACTCTTCATAGCTGTGAGTGTAGCTCACAGGTAGGCTATTGGCTTAAGATGCACAAGTCCTAGATTCCATAACTAGAGCTGGAAGAAAAAAAGTAATCCTTCAGAAAAATAAATCACTGGACCAAAAAGATGGCTTAGTTGGTAAAGATATCTGCAGCTAAGCCTGACTTAAGTTTGATCCCCAGGTAGAAGGAAAGAACCAAGTCCTACAAGTTACTTTCAGGCCTCCATAGACAGGCCATGATCCATTCTCTCTCTCTCTCTCTCTCTCTCTCTCTCTCTCTCTCTCTCTCTCTCTCTCTCTCTCTCTCTCTGTCACACTTGTATACATTCATAAAATATAATTTTTAATTAGAAAAATAGTTATTTTGTTCATGAAAACAGCATATTGAGGTGACACACATTCTGACACTGCTAGCCCACTGGGATTGGCCACCTGGTAAACCAGGACTGTCCCTGTTGACAGAGAAGGATATCTACCTTGTGTGCTGGTTCATCTCTTGCAAGTGGTAGATATTAAGTACACAAAGGTATTCGGGGATCTAAATATGATGGTGGATACTGGTAACCCAGCTCTCAGGAGACAGAAGACTGAAGATCAGGAGTTCAAGCATAGCCTGAGCACATAAGGAGAGACCTTATCTCAAAAACCAAAGTTAGACTGAGGCAGGAGACAAGTCTGGTCTTCTGGGCTATGTTCAGATCTACCTTTCAGCAACCAGTGATAGTGAAACAGGAGAACTGTGGGGCAGTGGGCTATGAGAAAAAACCAGAAAGCTTGGTAGAAGGCTCTGAAGCCCCAGAAACCTTGGTCTGAAGAAGGCCAATAGGACGGGAGGCTGCTTCAAACTTTCCCAAAAGCCATCTGGCTCTCTTAGCTTCCGCTCCCCACAACCCCTCCCACAGAGAGGTCCATGGCCTTTGGTCACGTAGGAATAACACCTCCATGCAAATAAGACATTCCCAAGCTCTCGAACCAAACCAATAGGAGTTACCTGCTCTCTGCCCAAAAGCTGTATATATCACCCGAAGCTCAAAAGTAAAAGACAGGTGGTGTGAGATCTTTCCCGCTGTCGGAGTGCTTTGTCACGATTCCTTGCCAGTCACAGGCTATCCTGTGCACTTCAAAGGACAACAACACTTCCTTCCCCATTCCACGGTTCGGAGCGGCTTGGGCAGAGCTGCAACACTTTTCCCTCTGCGAGCACTCCCGGGCAGCCCTCAGAGGGAGGAAACTGAAAGAGCTGTAACACTTGCCCACCTTTGGAAGCTGGAGCAGAGGCAGACCCCCCAGTCTGCTCTCTGCCCTCTTGGGCCCAGCCGTCTGAGGCTGCTGTAGCTGCGATCCAAGAGGCTACGTGGGCCCTGCCTCGCTCCTGCCCGCTCTCGCTAAGCCGCAGTGCCCAGAACGCCCCGCACGCTGCCGTGCTCCAGCTCGCACCCCGTGCCCGTGCCCCAGGACCGCTGCTCGATCCACATGCAACCTGCATCCTGCCCACTCCTGCTCTCGCCCGCGGCCACCCGCGAGGCCGCCCGCGACCTCCAGGCGTGAGCGGTGCCCGATATCTGGCACCCAATGTGGGGCTCGAACCACGACCCTGAGATTAAGAGTCTCATGCTCTACCGGCTGAGCTAGCCTCAGGGCCAAGGAATAATAGAAAGAACACACCAGACCCTGAAGGCCCAACTCCTGAGACAACAAACCACCACTTATCCCCCTAATGTACAATTAATGATGGCCCTGGCTACCCTAAACATATTTAACATCTACAAAACTTCCAGATACCCCCCTATTTCCCTCCATTGGCACACACCAAAGATAGCTCCTCCTATACTGGTAAGATGGTGAGATCCTTTAGATGGAATTTGGAAGGGATCAGACCCCCTCCTTACAACTAGGAGGGGTTTTGCTTGTGTCTTTCCACAGGACCAACCCAAGCCTATCTAGGTTCCTGCCAGAAATGTCCAACACCACCCCACAGCTAGGGACATTCTCCTTAAAAACATGGTTTGGGAAGGCGTGACTTCAGAGTCTAGGCTAGCTTGTCAGGGCCTCTGGGAAGAGCATCCTGACAGGTGGATTGTGGCGACTCGAGAAATAGGAACCTCGATGCACCAGGTTGCATCTGTAGCTCAGGCATTTGTAGCAGAAGTAAAGACATAAGGAATCTGCTTCAAATGCGGAGAGACAGGACATTGGAGGGACAAATGCCCACTAAACTCCCCTCCTATAATGGATTCCAATCCCCCTAAGGCCATCTGTCCCCGATGTAGAAAAGGTTTCCACTGGAGGAGAAACTGTACCACCCTATATGATAAGGATGGCAAGCCACTAGAGCCTTTAAACTTTAAATGGGACAACCCTCAGCCCCGACAGTAAGAGGAACAACCACTCCTGTAGAAGCCTTATGGGTGTCCAGCATCTCAGAAGGCTCCCACCCAAAGTTAACCATTAAAGTAAATGATAAGCCATTCAAGTGTCTTATTGATACTGGGGCAGATCGGACAATCCTAAGGCAGCAAGAAGTACCAAAATACTGGCAATTGATTCCTGGGCCCCAGCTCCTAGGCATAGGGGGTACCTCTCACGCATGTATCACTAAACAGACCTATAGGTGGGAAGACCCGGATGGGATTACAGGCCTCATACACCCCCTGGAGGCTCAAGTGACCACCAATCTCTTGGGGAGAGATATCTTATAGGCCCTAGATGTGGTTCTTACCACCCAACCAGAAAGAGACCACATTAAGATAGAAGATATTACTTATGAAAAAAAATAGTACCCAAGGAGACCCAAATAATCTCCCTCCAAATCACCCCCAATTCTAGAGGCCACTGACAGATTTGATATTAAACAGAGACTTAAATTCTTCTGTGGAGAGCTTAAAATAAGATCTTAGCCAATTAATATCTCCTAGAAACTTTTAAAAATAGTTTGAAATAAGTAAACTCTCTTTTTTTGTTGTTTTTTTTTCTAGACCCATTATCTGTTTGTTTGTTTCTTCCTTTCTTTCTTTTTTACTGGATATTTTACGTATTTACCTTTCAATGTTATCTCCTCTCCCATTCTCCCCCAAAACTCCTTATCCCG
Organism: Grammomys surdaster; assembly: GCF_004785775.1. Lineage (NCBI taxonomy): Eukaryota > Metazoa > Chordata > Mammalia > Rodentia > Muridae > Grammomys > Grammomys surdaster. The sequence continues at coordinate 2,794,983 of NW_021604671.1, read as the reverse complement.
TACCCCCTCCTCCTATTTTTATGAGGGTATGCTCCAAACATCCTCCCAGTCCCATCTCCCTGCTCTTGAATTCCCCAACACTAGGGAATCCAAACTTTTGGGGACCATGGCCCTCCACTTCCACTGATATCTGACAAAGCCATCCTCAATTACCTATACAGGTGGAGACATGAGTCCCTCCCTTTGTGCTCTCAGGTTGGAGGTTTAGACTTTGGGAGCTCTGGTTGAAACTTTTGATACTCCTTCTAGAAAGGACCAAAGCACCCACACTTTGGTCTTCCTTCTTCTTCTTGAGTTTCATGTGGTCTATGAGTTGTGCCTTAGGCATTGTGAGCTTTTGGGCTAATATCTACTTATCAGTGAGTGCATACCATGTGTGTTCTTTTGTGATTGGGTTACCTCACTCAGGATGATATTTTCCAGCTCCATCTATTTGCCTAAGATTTTCATGAACTCATTGTTTTTAATAGCTGAGTAGTACTCCATTGTATAAATGTACCACATTTTCTTCATCTATTCTTCTGTTGAAGGACATCTGGGTTCTTTCCAACTTCTGGCTATTATAAATAAGGCTGCTATGAACATAATGGAGCATGTGTCCCTGTTGTATGTTGGAACATCTTTTGGGTATATGCCCAGGAGTGGTATAGCTGGGTCCTCAGGTAACACTATGTTCAATTTTCTGAGGTACCGCCAGACTGCTTTCCATAGTGGTTTTACCAGTTTACAATCCCACCAACAATGGAGGAGTGTTCCTCTTTCTCCACATCCTCACCAGCATCTGCTGTCACCTGTGTTTTTGATCTTAGCCATTCTGACTGGTGTTGGATGGAATCTCAGTGTTGTTATCATTTGCATTTTCCTGATGATTAGGGATGCTGAACACTTGTTTAGGTGCTTCTGAACCATTCGAACTTCCTCAATTGAGAATTCTTTGTTCAGCGCTGTGCCCCATTTTTTAATAGGGCTATTTGATTGTCTAGAGTCTAATTTCTTCAGTTCTTTGTATTCCTTGGATATCAGTTCTCTATCAGATGTAGAGTTGGTGAAGATCTTTTCCCAATCTGTTGGTTGCTGCTTTGTACTACTGACTGTGTCTTTTGCTTTACAGAAGCTTTGAAGTTTTATGAGGTCCCATTTGTCAATTCTTGATCTTAGAGCATAAGCCATTGGTGTTCTCTTCAGCAACTTTTCTCCTGTGCCCATGTGTTCAAGACTTTTCCCCAATTTCTCTTCCATTAGTTTCAATGTAGCAGGTTTTATGTGGAGGTCCTTGATCCACTTGGAATTGAGTTTTGTACAAGGAGATAAGCATGGATCAATTTGCATTCTTCTACATGCTGACTGACCTCCAGTTGGACCAGCACCGTTTGTTGAAAATGCTGTCTTTTTTTTCCACTGTATGGTTTTAGCTCCTTTGTCAAAGATCAAGTGACCATAGGCATGAGGGTGTTGGGAGCTGACTCTGAGCCGAGGGCGGCTATTATCTTTACAGCCATCTTGAGCCATATACCCTGACAAGAGACTTGTTTTCAACAGCCTACAACAGCTGAGCACACTCTGATAATTATCTTGATCCTTTCAGTCAAGGCTGGGCAGTGGTGGTGCATGCCTTTAATCCCAGCACTTGAGAGACTCAGGAGAGATATAAAAGGAGCAGTCAGAGGCAGTCAGAGTCAGGGCAGACTGACTAGTCAGAGCAGAAAGACTTCATCTCCAGACAGACTCAGACTAGACAGACCGACTCAGAACAGATAGACTCAGAGCATACAGATTAGACTAGACAGAGAGACTAGACCGAGACAGACTCAGACAGACTCAGGCAGACAGACTAGACACAGCAGACAGACTCAGACTCCGTCTCCAGCAGCAGACTTCATCTCCAGAGCAGACTCCGTCTCCAACAGGCAGACTTCATCTTTGATCAGACTTCATCTTGTCTCCATTCTTGGTGACCCTGTTCTCTCCCTCTCTCTCTCTCTCTCTCTCTCTCTCTCTCTCTCTCTCTCTCTCTCTCTCTCTCTCTCCCTGACCCACGGAGGACCAGAGTAACAGAACGGCTCCTTACATGAGGGTTCATTTCTGGGTCTTCTATTCTATTCCATTGATCCTCCTGCCTGTCTCTGTTTCAATACCATGCAGTTTTTATCACTATTGCTTTGTAGGACAGCTTGAAATCAGGGATGGTGATTCCCCCAGAAGTTCTTTTATTGCTGAGAGTAGTTTTCGCTATCCTGGGTTTTTTGCTATTCCAAATGAATTTTAAGATTGCTCTTTCTATCTCTGTGAAGAATTGAGTGGGAATTTTGATGGGGATTGCATTAAATCTGTAGATTGCTTTCAGCACGATAGCCATTTTTAGTATATTAATCCTTCTAAGCCATGAGCATGGGAGATCTTTCCATCTTCCGAGATCTGTTTCGATTTCTTTCTTCAGGGGCTTGAAGTTCTTGTCATACAAGACTTTTGCTTGCTTTGTTAGATTCACACCAAGGTATTTTATATTATTTGTGACTATTGTGAAGGCTACTGATTTGTTTGAGTTAATTTTATATCCAGCCACTTTGCTATAGTTGTTTATCAGGTTTAGGAGTTCTCTGGTAGAAGTTTTGGGGACACTTAAATATACTATCATATCATCTACAAATAGTGAAATTTTGACTTCTTCCTTTCCTATTTGTATCCTTTTGACCTCTTTGTGTTGCCTAATTGCTCTAGCTAAGACTTTCAGTACTATATTGAATAGGAAGGGAGATAATGGGCAGGCTTGTCTAGTCCCTGATTGCTTCAAGTTTCTCTCCGATTAGTTTGATGTTGGCTACTGGTTTGCTGTATATTGCTTTTACTATGTTTAGGTATGGGCCTTAAATTTCTGATCTTTCCAAGACTTTTATCATGCAGGGGTGTTGAATTTTGTCAAATGCTTTCTCAGCATCTAGTGATACGATCATGTGGTTTTTTTCTTTGAGTTTGTTTATATAGTGGATTACATTGATGGATTTCCGTATATTGAACCAATCCTGCATTCCTGGGATAAAGCATACTTGATCATGATGGACAATAGTCTTGATGTGTTCTTGGATTTGGTTCACAAGAATTTTATTGAGTATTTTTGCATCAATGTTCATAAGGGAGATTGACCTGAAGTTCTCTTTTTTTGTTGGGTCTTTGTGTGGTTTAGGTAAGAGTGTAATTGTGGCTTCATAGAATGAATTGGGTACTGTTCCTTCTGTTTCTATTTTGTGGAATAGTTTAAAGAGAATTGGTATTATGTCTTCCTTGAAGGTCTGATAGAATTCTGCACTAAAACCGTCTGGTCTCAGACTTTTTTTGGTGGGGAGACATTTAATGACTGCTTCTATTTCTTTTGGGGTTATGGGACTGTTTAGATGGTTTATCTCCTCCTGATTTAACATTGGTAACTAGTATTTGTCTAGAAAATTGTCCATTTCATCCAAATTTTCCAATTTTGTTGAGTATAGGCTTTTGTAGTAGGATCTGATGATTTTTTTAATTTCCTCAGTTTTTGTCGTTATGTTACCCTTTTCAGTTCTGATTTTATTAATTTGGATACTGTCTCTCTGCCCTCTGATTAGTCTGGCTAAGGGTTTATCTATCTTGTTGATCTTCTCAAGGAACCAGCTCCTGGTTTTACTGATTTTTTGTATAGTTCTTTTTATTTCTATTTGGTTGGTTTCAGCCCTGAGTTTGATTATTTCCTGCCGTCTACTCCTCTTGGGTGTAATAGCTTCTTTTTGTTCTAGGACTTTCAGGTGCATTGTAAAGCTGCTAGTGTATGCTCTCTCTAATTTCTTTTTATATGCATTTAGAGCTATGAGTTTTAGTCTTAGTACTGCTTTCATTGTATCCCATAGGTTTTGGTATGATGTTTCATCATTTTCATTGAATTCTCAAAAAGTCTTTAATTTCTTTCTTTATTTCTTCCCTGACCAGATTATCAATTAGTAGTGTGTTGTTCAGTTTCCATGTGAATCTGGGCTTTCCATTGTCTTTGTCATTGTTGAAGACCAGCCTTAGACCATGGTGGTCTGATAAGATGCATGGGATTATTTCAATTTTTTTTTGTACCTGTTGAGGCCTGTTTTGTGCCAAATTATATGGTCTATTTTGGAGAAGGTACCATCAGGTGTTGAGAAAACGGTATATTCTTTTGCTTTAGGGTGAAATGTTCTATAGATATCTATTATGTCCATTTGGTTCATAACTTCTGTTAGTTTCATTGTATCTCTGTTTAGTTTCTGTTTCCATGATCTGTCCAATGCTGAGAGTGAGCTGTTGAAGTCTCCCACTATTATTGTGTGAGGTGCAATGTGTGCTTTGAGCTTTAGTAAGGTTTCTTTTATAAAAGTGGGTGCTCCTGCATTTGGTGCATAGATATTCAGTATTGAAAGTTCATGTTGGTTGACTTTTCCTTTGACAAATATGAAATGTCCTTCCTTATCCTTCTTGATAGCTTTAAGTTGAAAGTCAATTTTATTCAATATTAGAATGGCTACTCCAGCTTGTTTCTTAGGGCCATTTGCTTGAAAAATTGTTTTCCAACCCTTTACTCTAAGGTAGTGTTGATCTTTGTTGCTGAGGTTGGTTTCCTGTATGTAGCAAAAAGCTGGGTCCTGTTTATATGTCCAGTTTATTAGCCTATGCCTTTTTATTGGGGAATTGAATCCACTGATGTTAAGAGATATTAAGGAGGGGGGATTGTTGCTTCCTGCTATTTTTGCTAATAGTGGAGTCATTGTTTGTGTGGTTATCTTCCTTTGGATTTGTTGGAAGAGGATTAATTTCTTGCTCTTTCTAGGGTATAATTGCCCTCCTTGTGTTGGAGCTTTCCTGCTATTATCCTTTGTAGTGCTGGGTTTGTGGAAAGGTATTGTGTAAATTTGGTTTTGTTGTGGAATATCTTGGTTTTTCCATTTATGGTAATTGAGAGTTTTGCTGGGTATAGTAGCCCGGGCTGGCATTTATGTTCTCTTACTGTCTATATGACATCTGTTCAGGATCTTCTGGCTTTTATAGTATCTGATGAGAAGTCTGGTATAATTCTGATAGGTCTGCCTTTATATGTTACTTGGCCTTTTTCCCTTACTGCCTTTAAAATTCTTTCTTTGTTTTGTGCATTTTGTGTTTTGATTATTATGTCACAGGAGGTATTTCTTTTCTGATCTAGTCTATTTGGCACTCTGTAGGCTTCTTTTATGATTATGGGCATCTCATTCCTTAGGTTAGGAAATTTTTCTTCTATAATTTTGTTGAAGATATTTATTTCACCCTTTACATTGGGAATCTTCACTCTCTTTTATACCTATTATCCTTAGGTTTGGTCTTCTCACTGTGTCCTGGATTTCCTGGATGTTTTGTGTTAAAAACTTTTGTATTTTACATTTTCTTTAACAGTTATGTCAATATTTTCTATGGTATCTTCTGCACCTGAGATTCTTTCTTCTATCTCTTGTATTCTGTTGGTGATGCTTTCGTCTATGACTCCTGATATCTTCCCTCGGTTTTCAACCTCCTGGGTAGTCTCCCTTTGTGATTTCTTTGTTGTTTCTACTTAAATTTTTATGTCCTAGATGGTTTTGTTCAATTCCTTCACCTGCTTGGTTGTGTTCTCTTGTAATTCTTTAAGGGATTTTTGTGTTTCCTCTTTAAGGGCTTCTACCTGTTTACCTGTGTTCTCCTCAAATTCTTTGAGAGTGTTATTTATATCCTTCTTAAAGACCTCTATCATCCTCATTAGGAGTGATTTTAGATCTGGCTCTTGCTTTCCTGGTGATATGAGGAGTTCCGGACTTTCTACTGTGGGAGAACTAGGTTCTGATGATGGCAAGTACCTTGGGTTGCTGATGCCTATGTCCTTGTGCTTGCCTTTTGCCATCTGGATCTCCTTGGTGCTATCTGTGCTGTCTCTAACTGGAGCCTGTCTTTCCTATTTTCTTGGCTGTGTCGGAACTGTTTGGGATGGGTTTTGCTGCTGGGGTTAGAGCTGAGGCCCAAGATCTGCTCAGTGCTCAGGTGGTGACCGGAAGGAACCAGCACTCTGAGTCAGGAGTAAATTCCTGGGTTCCAGTGGGTCCCGGTTACTCCCTGTTTGGGGCAAGTGTTGCTGCCTCCTTGCCTAAGATACTGCTCTACTGCTTGGTTTAGAGCTCCTGGGAACCCTGCTTCTTCTGGGTTCTGTGAGATTGGGTACAGAGCTGTCTCCCGGGATCTGCTGAGCACTCAGGCCCAGACCGAAAGAAACCCATGCTCTGGGCCAGGAGTGTATTCCTGGGTCCCAGTGGGTCCTGGTTACTTCCTGTTTGGGGTGGGTGTTGCTGTTTCCTTACCTGAGAGACTGCCCGGGTTAGAGCTCCTGGGAGGCCCTCTTCCTCTGGGTTTTGTGAGGTTGGGTACAGAGCTGCCACCTGGGATCTGCTCTGTGATTGGGCCCAGACCGGAAGTCCAATAAATATTTTTAATTTGAAGAGCTGTTGAAAGACTCAAGACTCTTTTTAAATGTCTCAGATATTGATGATCACATAAAGTTGGCCTTTTCCCTAAAACTCTATGACAACCCCCATGTATTTAGCACACATGGACATCTGTATTAGTTAATTTTTTTTATATGTGGCTGTAAATAAAATACCTGGCAAAGGCAACTTAAGGAAGAGTTGATTTTGTTAAGGGTCTCCCTGTGCTATCCACCACAGCAAAGAAGCCATGATGATGGAAGTGTGAGGTAGCAAGTCACATTGTGTCCAGTCCAGGAAGCAGAGACCAGTGAATGCAATTCACTTTCTCCTTTGACCTGAGACCACCACTACCCACCATTCTCTAGAATGCAAGTGGCTCTTCCCACTGTAATTAACCCAGCCTGGGAACTCCCTCACAGACACTTGGATATTTGTCTCTTAAGTGGTTCTTGATCTTGTCGTCATCTTTCTCTCATAACCATAATACTCTCCCTATGTCTGAATATCTCTGCTAACTAATAATACTATTCATTCTTAAGTAAACCAGGGTCTGGCAAGAGCACCAGAGATCACTCAGCTTCCTGGGCTGAGAAGCTGACCTTTAAAAAGTTTTCTTTAAAGAAGTAAAAGTCCAGGACTGGCGAAATGGTTTAATGGTAAAGAGAGCCTACTACTCGTGTGTGTGTGTGTGTGTGTGTGTGTGTGTGTGTGTGTGTGTGTGAGAGAGAGAGAGAGAGAGAGAGAGAGAGAGAGAGAGGAGGGAGACAGAGATAGAGACAGAGAGAGTCAGACAGAGTCAGACAGAGAGAGACAGAGAGACAGGGACAGAGCGAGACAGACAGAGTCAGGTGAAAGAGACAGAGAGAGCGAGAATAAAATCAGAACTAAGAAGCAAAAGCCAAATTGCCCATTTTAAAAGTCTTAGAAACTTCAACATTCAAATGAACTGTAGGAAAATCATGGAACCCCCAGTGCTGATAATGAGTCCTGCCGGCTGCCAGAACTTCCATGTTATTCAGATGGTCCTGCCTTTCTGGGACTGACACCAGGACCAATGGCTATGTCCTGAGGGTTTGCTCCACTAACATCAGCTGGTTTCTACCACATACTTTAACCCCTGGGAACTCTCCTACCTTTTAGTGATTTCTACTGCAACTACCAGACTGGGGGTTTTATCCCTACCAGTAAATCAAAAGTACTCTGAGCTCAGCTAAGTGATGCCAATAAAACTACAGTTAATACTAGGAAAAAAGAATTAACCAACTATAGCTGTCCTAAGAGGAACTAGGGCATCACCAGATGGGCATGTTACACTTGAGTGACATGTGAGTCCAGCTACTGTGGAGAAAAATAGGGATGGAATTTGCACAGGGGAGTTATTCACTCCCCTCAGGGCTATAACCGGGAAAGTATGTGGCTTTCAGGTAATGTGGAAAGTGCCTACACATAGACTTATCTGTAGTTTTACATCCTATCTTAGGATAGCTCAAGTAAGATCAACCTTACGAGACACAGCTCCAAGTATCCCATCTCCTTCTTTACTGGGAGAGGGATGGTAGAGTTTGGATTGAGAGGTGGATTTAGAGGAATGGAGTTATGGGTTGAACTGCTCTCAACAATATTACCCCTGTCCAGGCTCTAACCCAGAGTCAACATCATATGCAGAAGTGTAAACCCTAGTTCCTCAGGACGTGCTGCATTTGAAACAGGCTTGTTAAAGATGGAATTATCCGAGGCAAAGTCATACTGAAACAGGGTGAGCGCCTCAGTATGACCATATCTCTATTAAAATCTGGACAAACTATACTCAGGGAGAACATCCAGTGACAGAAGACAGAGCCATGGTCCTAAAATCACAGAAACCACAGATGTCCATCAAAGCAGCTATGGCCAGGAAGGTATGGTGCAGACTACCCTCATAGCCCTCAGCACAATGGGTCTTAACACCAATTAGAGAATAATTGGAAACATGGTACCTGTGCTGCTGATGGTGTTCTGATTTCCCCCTCACTGTACCTGTAGTGATTTGAATGAGAATGTCCACATAGACTCTGACATATAAAAACTGAGTTCCCAATTGATGGTGCTATTTGGTAAGGTCCAGGAGTTATGGCCTTGTTGGAGGAAGTATGTCGCTAGGAAAGAGCTTTGAGGTCTCAGAGCCTCACTTCATTCCATTTGCTCTCTGCCTCTTACCTATAGTTCAAGATGCAAGCCTCAGCATCCTGCTCCTTCTACCTCATGTGTCTGCTCTGCCATCCTGGATTCTCACCCTCTGGAACTCTTCCTGTCTGTAAGTTGCCTTGGTTGTATGTTGTTTTACCACAGCAATAGGAAGGTAACTATTTACTACTTCCAAGTAGAAAAACATACCAATGCCAATATTGCCAGAACCCTATAGGCTGACTGCTGAAACATCAGACTAGCCAAAGCTTCAACTCTTTGATGGACCTGCCCCCTTAATGTGCCTCAAATTTCCTTGAACTCCAAGAGTCCTCCAAGTTGGGTTACAGTAAGCTCCCTTACAAGGACACAAGAACATACCAATCATTGCAAACCCCATAGAACTTAATACTACCTGTGAATTCTGGCCTTTCTTGTTGAAGATGTAGGATCCATCACACTCTGCAGATGGGTTCCACAGGTGAGTGTAAGCACTCTTAGTCCTCACCAAGTCCATTTTGTCCCTGTGGGCTCAGGTTCTACACTTAGAAACCTTCCATATGGGACTCAGCAAGCCATGGCCTTAGTAGGAGTCACTCTGTAGCCTTCTGGACTAAGTCTGTGTTACTTAAATGTTTCTCTTCATTTTTTACAGAGACCACTTTCTCTGCCATAGGTGAATCTTATCAGATCTACAAAGCTGTGTCCTCTGATCTACCAGGAAACTTCAGGTATAAACTATGCAATTGATTAATAAAACCAAATCATCTGTCTCTGGTGAAAAACGTTATCATACTTTAATTACTTCTGCATCTGAATACTATTATAAGAAGAAATTGAAGCCAGGCATTGTGCCACAAACCTGTAGCCCTGGCACTTAAAAGATGGGAAGATTGTGAATTGGAGGCAAGCCTAGACTACACAGTAAGGCTATACAGTACAACCCTGTAATGAAAAAAAAAAAAATGAGCACTGATTATTTGAGTAATGCGAACACTCCTGATTCTGGCTTGGAGAAAACTCTCTCATACTGACTGTAAGAACTATGAACTAAAAGTGCTAGAAAAGGAAAAATCAAACCTATGCTGAAGTTTCTACAAGATTGACTGACCGATTAGATTATGATTGTGGAGAATTAGAATGCTCCAATTCAGAGTCAAATTATCTTGAATGATTTGTAGTTCTCTTTGTAGCTACCTACCCCTTGCCCATCTCTGACTTTGACCTCACACTGTAAACCTCTTTAGGTAAACCTCTCAGTGTTCAGTTTTACCCACCACTAGTTTCCATGAACCCAAAGGCTAAGAATGTCACCAGATAGCACCTGCAGCCTATAGCAGAGACTCCCCAATTTGCTGTAGCCGACTCCCTGATATTGCCACTGCTGATATTTTTGAAAAAAAAAAGTATTGACTTATGACTTCCTTTTGTCCTATAAACATTAAAAAAGTTCATAGAACCATAACCATGTTGGAACATGGTATTTGGGGTGACTTGAATCCATATTCCCCAGGCATGATTATTTTTACTCCTATTTTGTAGTACTTACACTGAGTATAGTGATTGTACATGTAATGGTATAGTATTTATTTACATATTTTCATGTCTATAATCAATTGAAAAGTAGATTCGTCAATCAAGCATTTACTTACAGATTACTCTAGCAATATTTATTACTGACTCTTCTTCTGTTTAATATGTAACCCGAGGCTTTATTTACTTGAAATGTATGTAAAACTCATTGACTATCAGCACAGGAGGAATATGTTCAGTATATGGAATATGCCTGTAAAAATATTTTAACTAAAGAAAAAATTAAATATTAAAACAGTTATTTGAGTGGATAAGCTCAAGATAAATGAAACCAGTGTGAAAGTGAACCAGCTCACACAACTAATTAAAAAAAAAACAGTTGACTCTTCGAATCTATTAATCATCTGCAATATCTTGTCTGTAAACTTGGCCAGTTAGCCACTGCCTGTTGAATGACTCCAGTGTGGCCCTGTACTACACTGATGGACTCTCAAACAAGGCAAGTGTTTAGGTCTCCATTGAGAATACCAGTCTCTGTGGGTGACACTGCTTTCATGTTATGCTGCTATAACATGAATCTAAGCTACTAAATGAATATAAACAGAAACTAAACTCTGATTGCTATGGAGTTCATAGCCCCACATTGTTGACTCTGAATCTGAGTTTACTGTGTAATGTTATGAATAAGCTCTGTTTCACCAGAAAGGGCGAGGTATGGAATGGCATATTTTTGTGACAATATTGAGCCATTAACTGAAAACTTATTACATAAAGTAAGGAATTCAGAGTTTGTTAAGAAGTTCAACTTATAGAAGCTTTTGGATTTAGTTCGTTTTCAGGCTGGAGCTGAACTGACAGACTATTTGTCTGCCAGGGTCCTGTAGCTCACCAACAACACAGCCTAATATCAGTCTTTTGCTGTATGACTGGTTCCATCAGCAGCCATCTCTATATGCATCCAGAGGTTACGGTTCCTGAAAAGTGTCTCCTGTCTCCAAGGACTAGGGGAGAACCAAGAAAGCCAGTATCTACCATCCCTATATAGAAGCCAGTTCTAGGCTCACAGAGCTGGAACAATGTTCCTCATTTGAGAGTCTTCCTGCTTGTACAACCTCACCATGCTGATTAAACAAATGAGAATCTCTATGTTTCTATACTGAGTGTTCACAGTGTACTTAGAGCTAAGCATGGTCTCACATAGCAGTATTGTCATCATTCTCAATTTGCAGGTTTGGGAATAGCAGCCCAAAGGACACTGTGATAGTTGGTGAATTAAAATGCCAAATTTCTTGATAAATTATCTATCCATGTGCTAAGTTTTACATAAGCTACGTACAGTAAGTGGCCTAAAGAAGGTTTTCTGAACAAGTGAGAAATACTGCCTTATTTTATTTTATTTTATTTTATTTTATTTTATTTTATTTTTTATTTTTAAATACTGCCTTCTATTCAGAAGTCATAGGCACCAGGGACATTCTTCACATGTGAGACAGGTGATCAGTAACATGGACATCACTGAGCCAGGTACCAGAGGGGCTCTGGCCTGCATCTTTTGGGTACCTACTCAAAGACTTTTGGCCAATCTCCACAATGGAAAGACTATGGAGGATTCAATGGATTCTTAACACTCTTTCCAACTCCAATGTTCCAAAGGCATGTGTAATGGTTGGCACCATAGTCAGAGCAACCAGGAACTCAAATGAAAATAATTCATCTTTGAACTTGTGAGAACCCAAAGCATATCACTTAGATCTCATTGGATTCCACTGGTCCTGAGAGAGAGCAAGTGCTCACTCTCCCTCAGAAAGACAGAGGAACAATCTGAATCAGCCCTCTGACTCCACATCTACACTCACTGGTAATTCCCTGTGGTTTCTTTTTCTCAACACACTGCTGCAGACTGAAAGATGTTGGTGGCTTGATTATTATTTAAACTTCAATACCAAGATGAGACATGTGGCAAAGGCATATTGGTACTCGATTTCCATCTGCCACTAAATCTCCCGCCATTCAGCTACCTTCTACCACAAAATTGCTGCCATCTGTATACCAGTCCAGACTTCCTGGCCAGGGCTGGTCCTTCAGGTTGATCCGAGTACCTGTTTCTTCTCCCACATTTCGACACAGTAATGGACAGGAGAAGAGTCGCCAGTCACAGGCAGCAAGGTGGCAGGATTCAAGATGGCCGGAGGTGCAAAGATCACCCTTTCAGTCAACAACAGGCTCTGATAGTGCATCATGCGAGCATTAGTCATCCATTGGTCAGGGGGCTGCTGGATAGTTGATGCTGCCAAAAGTCCTCTCTGGTGGGACCGAACTGAGGAGGTTAAATGTCTTGTACTCTCTTATTGACTTCTTAAATCTTGTACTGGCTTATAATCATTAGTGCCTGGCTTCTTCAGTTTCAACCCAAACTTTTGGGAATTCTGCTAGCCATTCACTGATATCTGGGGCTTCCATCTTCATCACCCAGATTCTCTGTCTGTCTAAGTCCTATCCTATCTCTTGTCTTTCTTTCCTGCACTGTGGCCAACATCCTTCCTGCCTGCAATCTCGCCTGTCTTTTCTCTCTTCTCTTTCTTTCTTAACAAAATCTTGCAGGGTATAGTCCTGCAATATTTTGCAATTTCTTTCTTGTATCAGGTGCTGACTGTCCTATAAAGGCCATAGCCACTGTTGCCTGCTGACCCTCAGAAGTTGGGTCGAAAGGTGTATAACGTCTATATGCTTCCAGCAACCTCTCAAGAAACACAGACAGTGACTCGTTGGGTCCCTGAAGGAATTCTCTTACCTTGGCCAAATTGGTGGGCCATCTCGCTGCCCTTGGAGACCCGCTAGAGCCTGATGGTAGACCACCAGCCACCCCTTACTTGCAGTTAAGGGCGAATCTGGCATCAACCTCATTGGGAAGCTGTGTAGGCTGCCCGTTGTCACCAGGAATGTTCTTACAGGCTTCCAACAGAATTCTTTACTCTTTACTTCTCTTCAGTAGTAAAGAGAACCTGCAAACGCTATTGACAATCATTCCGGGTGGGTTGGTGGGAAAATATCAAAGACTCTACCAGTCCTGTCAGACTGGCTGGGTTGTCGGAAAAAGGAAGGGTGATTAGTCTTCTAAGGCCCCCGACAGATATCTCCTCTCTTCCTTTAGGGGGGAGAACCTAAATTTGTCTCTACTACTGTATCTAATTGACAGCAGGCTGGTACTGTGTCACAGCTGTTTTTATTTTTTCTTACTCTTGCAATCATTTCCACCTGCTCTACCTTCTTCTCAACCATAAACATGAGTGAGTCAAAATTTCTGGAGCTCACAATTGAACTGTCAACTACAGCCACTGTTTAACTATATTTTTTAAGTTTCTTTTTGTAATACTAGAGTGTAACCATAATTTTGAGAAACAAAACCAATTTTTAACAATGCAAACAATCCATTTTCTCTAAAGTCAACACCAGATGCATTATTTTCAGGTTACAAAGTTGGCTGTCAGTTCTTATACATGAATGCATGATAGTGCAGCCTTTAATAACTCATAAGAGACATTGTTTTAAATCCTATCTTTATACATCTGGTTTCTGAATTACTCCAAACCTGGGCTACCAGTTTTAAGCCAACTTTCTGTTACCAAAGTGCAAATTTGTAATCATACCCAATAACTTATAGGCCAATAACCTATAACCGAGACATGCAGAACATTTTTATACTTTTAAAACCAGTCAGAAACAAAAATGAAGTAAATGCACATCTTATTTTTTTTTCTAAACAAAATTTTCTTGCTCTTAACTTCTTGTAAGGCTATTAGCCATTCCTTGAGGTAAAACTTTCTAGTGTTATCGCTTCATGGTCTCTCAAAAATTACAAGCATACTCAATGAATGGAAACCTCTCACTTTCACCAGGATGTAAAGGAACAGTATAAAAACACTCTTCTAAATCTATAATAATTCTATATGAATTTCCTGGAAGGGCAGCTGGAGTAGGCAAGTCAGGCTATCTTAACTCAAATGTGAAAGTTCTTAATTTAGGCCTATCTACAAATTCCTGAAGTAGTTCATCAAGGCCTTATTTGATCCCAGATAAAACTTACACTGAAATCTCCTTTTCAATCTTGGGGGAAGAAAAAATCAGTTTCTTTACCAGGAAAGCCAAAAATTTCTTAGCCTCCCCAAGAGCAGCTTGTGCAAAGAATCATTTTTGTCAGGGCTCCTCCCACTGTGCCCCACTTACAGCTGCAGAGCACAGGGACTTGCCTATCAGCTTTTGTTACGGAAATTGAGGTTGCCTTTTAAACAAGTTTTAAGCTAAATCAAGCCAGAAGTTTTAACCCTTTTTATCTTTCTGAACTTGAAACATAGAACAGACATTTATTCTAATGAAACAAAGACAGACAATGACACACATGGACAAATTTGGTGCGCCAAGGACTCACAATAGACAAAGAAAGCATAACCAAGAATCTCTCCAGTAGGGGCTGGAGAGTTACTTTTCTTTTGCTAAGATACCATGGAGATCAAACAATTGTTTTAGCTATTTCTCTGCCAATGGCCATGTTACCTCTTGTTAATTCAGGATATTCAACACAGTAGATTCAGTCCAAAATAACATCAGTCAGAGTCCAAAAATACACAAACAGTTCACCAAGAAAATAGAAGAAACACAGTCAGTTCACCCCTGACAGACGGTGCATAGACCAAGTGATACAGACAGTTCTCACCCCTGTCACAGGTTCAGAGACCGGGTTACACAATCAAGACATGAAAGACTGCCGGTGAGAGAACATAATAACCAGATGACATGGCCAGCCCATGCTGGACCTAATTTAACAGATTTCTTACACCACCAGCAATGAACAACACAGAATTAGACACAGACACACAGCCATGGGAGCTTCAACAGACACCGCCCCAGGCAGCAGTGGCCAAAGACCACCTTCAGACAGAGAAGGTATCATTTCTGACCCTATCTCCCATAAAAAAGAACTCCAGAGCATCCTCTAGAGAACTGTGGCTTTCAGTGTGCCAACATGTCTGTCCCACTGCTTCCACTTTCCATGAATTCCCTCCCGGAATTTGTAACCTGACCCTCTCCCAGTGTTATAAACTGCCCTCCATGGCTTGCCTGGTTCCCACTCCTGCCACGAGCACAGAAACCAGGCTACACAGTCGGTCACCCCGCCATGGGTGCACAGAGACTTCACAGACACAGTACACAGACAGTTTCCCCACGCCATGGGCACAGACACCTCATAAGCACAGTACACAGTCCGTTGTCCCTATCACATCACGAGTAACACAAAACACAGACAAAACAACTACAGAAAGAGACTAACCGTCTCAACAGAGAAAGCCAGCACCAATACAGAAAAACAGATGACTGGGAGGTCTCTCACGCCTCCTTCAGCAAGAGGACCACCGTGTCCTCCCTGGCCTCCAGACAGGCACCCACCAGGTGTCCCTGGGGTCCCTGCTCACCTGGGATGTCTCCCAGGTTGTGGCAGCTATGACCCTCCTAGCATGTCTGCTCGTCACCCGTTCACCTCTTGCTGAGACAGAAACAGTTTACTGCCTCTCACGAGACAGAAACGACTGCCAAACCAAACCTCAAGTGCACTTTCCAGAAATCAGAACCAGATACCAGAGCGAGACTGACAGACACACAAGACAAAAAACACAGTACCCTTACCTCCCAGTGAGGGTCTTGGAGATTAGGGTGGTCTCAAATCCTGGACAACCCCAACTGAATTCCCCCACTCCAGGGAGACTCCCACTCAAGTCTTGGGATGCCGCAACCACCCAATAACTCTCACAAGACACCATAAAACTGGAGCAACAGCAGAGGTTTAATCGGGATATGAACAGCTAGCTGCTGGTCAATTCGTCTGCTCACACAGGAGCTGAATTGACCCCAACAGCCGGTTCGAGAAGGGTTTTTAAAGGGGAAAACCACAAACCAGGGTGGGGAGGGGGCAAGGGGGTTGCTAAGGAGACATAGCGGAAAATTCCCGAGGAACCCAACCTACGTGAGTCAGGGTCATGTGAAAAACACTCTGTATACCTATTCTTCTCAAAAATGTGGTTCTGCCCTGTCACTGCGGCCTTGCCCTGTCATTGTGGTTGCCAGCTTCCTGGTTCCACCTAGCTCACTTGCATTCTTTTCTTCTCTTTTTGTGGTTAGCCAGTTCCTGTAACTAGCCTGTTCACATCCTTAGCTTGCTCCACATTCTTAGCTTGCTTTAGAGAGAATTTTCCATGCCTTTTTAAAGAAAAACCTAAAGAAGAATCTATAGATCATTTTATAAAATGATCTTTATAACTTTTCATTCTACACAAGGAGAAATAAAACACATAGTTTACCTGTAATTTCTCAAGCATATGCAGAAACCCCTTTGTTGTATCAAGAGAAGAATCTGAGTGAAAGACTGAGCCTGCTGTAAATCTGTCCTGTCTGTGGTGGTAAGAGGTGGTGTTTGCATTGTCAACAGTGTTTCCTACAGCAACAGCAAACACCTCACATGACCCCAAAGGCAAGCACTGGCACAGAATGATCCTGGCTGGGATACATGACTGTTGTTATAAGGCAGTGAGTACAGCCCTCTCATTCTGAATAAGGAATGTTGAGACTACAGCAAATAATCTAGACAGCAGACAAAATAACCCAGTTTATTACTTTTGTATTAATCTGTCTTTTGTGACATGTCATATAGTGTGACATAGAATCAAAGAAGCATTTTATTTCATTTTGAAGTAATTATTTTCAATGATTGTTTGGGGAAACTGTGTGGTAATCTTGTTGAACACTAAGAATTTGGGTCATAAGCCCATAAATAAGAAAACTAGTTGAACTGCCCTGCTTTCTTTAAATAAGAACCTGGGAAAAGATAACTTCTTCTGCCTTCCAAGAATTCAGAGGCCAGATAGCTGTAGTAAGAATCATGTGTTAATCCTGTAATTCACCAGAAAAACCAACTCTACCATCTCTGGCCAAATTTAAAGCAAGCCTTATTAAACATTAAATACTACAAAGAGATAAACTTTGGTCAGGACCATTCCTCTGAATTCCTCACCTGAGAATGGCCTTGAGCCACGTGTTGCAGAGATATGCACAAGTATACAAGAGTGTTTAAGGATAAACCTATAGCCACCGTACTTTCCTGTGAGGTTTTGTTGTTACCCAAAAACTACAATTCCCAGGATTCCATGAAGTTACCTGGTTCCTGGGCAGGTGGGACTTACAGGTTAATTTTGGGTTGTACACATGATCTCTCAAATTTCAATTACACTCCTAACAACTATATAAACACATATTTGAGCTACACAAAGCAGATGTTGTGCTGTGTATATAGCCCAGGAATCGGGGGAAAAAAACCTCATAGCAGAATAAAATTACCTACCTCTCAAAGTCTCCATTATTTTGATTTTGGTTATCTGGACCCCTAGATCAAGGTCCTCAGCTGTTATTTTTTTCTTGTTGACTTAAAAGTCTTTACTAAGTTATATTTGATATACAAGGATTTGCAAATATGTAATATACATAATTTGATAAATTTCAATATACACTTATACCTATGAAACCATTATTATAGTAAAAATAATAAATATATCCACTAGGATTTCTTCTATCTTATTATTTGGTTGGGAGAATCATTGCGAGATCAGTTTACACAGGATATTAACTGTTAACCTCTTTGAGATAGGATCTCATGTATCCTAGACTAGCTTTGAGCTTGCCATATAGCCATGGCTAACCTTCAACCCCTGATCCTCCTGCCTTTATCTCCCAAATACTAGTATTATTGCTAGGCACCTACACTTCAGGCTCCTGAAAATTTTAACCACAAAATATATTATTGTTGTTTATAGATAGTATATTTGTACAGCAAATAACTAGAACTTATTTAACCTACTGTAGAGTGAAAAATTATAGATACTGGGTATATAGAATTCTTTTTAGACATATAAAGTATTCTTTAAGCTTTCTTTATAAAGACATAGACAAACCGAGGCATGAAGCAAGTTAAGAATGTGGAAAGACCAGTCACCATTACTGGAACTGGCCTATCTGCAAAGAGTTAGGAAAGAATGTAAGTAAACTAGGTGGAACCAAGCTGAGAACCAAGTTGAGAACCAAGCTGGGAACCGCAGTGACAGGGCAAGGCCGAAGTAACAGGGCAGGACCACATTCTTGAGAAAGATAAGCGTACAGAGAGTTTTCACCTGACCCTAACTCCCATAGGTTGGGTTCCTTTGGAATGTTCCACTATTTTCATGTTCACCACCCTAGCAACCTCTCACCCCCTCCCCATTCTTGGTTTGTGGTTTTTCCCTTTAAAAACCCCTTTCAAACTGGCTGTCGGGGTCAATTCAGCTCCTGGGTGGGCATACGAATTGACCGGCAGCTAGTTGTCACGCCCTAATAAACAACCTCGAAATTGCTCCGGTACATGGTGTCTCGAGCAGATTATTGGGTGGTCGCGACTTTCTGAGACTTGAGAGAGGGTCTCCCCTCTGTGGAGGTCTTTACTACACAACAGTATTCCATTTGGAAAACATCCCCCCAGTTCTTCATGCCCATCCCCAGCAGATACCATCCTGCTGTCTACCCCTAGATCCTGACTGCTTCAAACCCCATGGTTAAGTGGATCATGTGTTTAAATGCCCTTTGCTGCCTGATTTACTACCCTCATCATATGCTTTGGTGCCTTGATGCTGATCTAAATGGTACAGTGTCCTTTTGTATGACTGAAGAGTTTTCTATTCTATAAAGAGAAGGATTATAAATATATAAATATGTGATATGCATATAGATATATAGATTATATAGAAAGAGACAGAGAGAGAGAGAGGGAGAGAGAGAGAGAGAGAGAGAGAGAGAGAGAGAGAGAGAGAGAGAAGGGAAAAAGACAATGAAAGAGAGGGAAAAAGAGGTGGTCATGCACTTGTTTTTGCTTCTTTACAATGGTGAACAACATTGTACATAGGCATGATACTACTCCAAACTTCAGCTCTTAATAGCTTTACTTAAATGTGAGATTGCTGTCATATGGTATCTCTATAATTTCTGAGGCATCTCTACAATATTTTCTGTAGGTGTCAGACCATTTCACATTCCTTTCCCCCAATAACAGTGTAAGGAGCAGGCCTTTAAACAGGTCCGACTCCATTTTGTAATAGGAAACTTGTAAGACATGTCTGGACATGTCTGGTACTTATAAAGACACGTCTGGAAATGGTCAGAGGCCGGTGATAACCAGACATGAGTGGATATCTGCTGTGCATGTCACCAGTAATGCTAAATTCAGCATAAAAGAGGAGTCCAGAGCACTTCATCATACTTGTAGCCATGACTGGCTAACGTGATCCTCCCCCCCACCAACAAAGCCTCCTCAGCACCCGGTCAACTGAGAGACCTACACCTCCAACTTCACCGACTTCAATCCAGAGAGAGCTCTCCCAACTTCAAGCCAAGAGACAATGCCCCCAGCTTCATGGTCAAGCACCCTACGAGGTCAAATTAGCAATTCAGCTATCTGGAAGCCACAGCCTGACCCCGCCTTCAAGGACTCAAACCTGTAACCCAACACCATCAGAAGGACTCAGGTCGTATAATCCATGAATAAATGATGTGTCTATTGCTATGCTTATTTCTTTGGTAATTAGCAACTTGTTAGCAACTTATTATTTGTGTTAATTATGCATATTGTTAGAGGCAACCTATAGGAAATGTGACAATATCTTGTTGTAGCAATAGCCTTAGCATTTGTGTTTGTGTTTGCTTGCTGTGCATTATCATTAAAGAAGTAACTGAATTTCACAAACTCTCTGTCTCTTGGCATACTCTCTTCCCTCTCGAAGCTGATGATCTCACAGTCAAATCCAGTATATGATCCCTGAGTGGAGCAGGATCTGTTGCTCCTCTCTCCGAGGGGTATTCAAACCCCTTGCTCGTAATAGATAAGAGTCCCTGCTCTCGACAAACAGTGTATACAGATTCCAGTTTCCTCACATCCTTACAGACATGTGGAAACTTTTAATGACAGCCATTCTATGTGTGAGATGGTTGTTCAGTTGCATTTTTTTTAAATGATCAATGATATTTATCATTTCTGACCTCACTGTGTGCCACTTGTATATTGTCTTGAGAGAAAAGTCTATTCAAGTTCTTCACCTATATTCTCATGCAGTTATTTGGGATTCTGCTGTTGTTTTGTGGTCTCATGCTCATTTTAATACTTAGAACGATGTTATGCTCTGTATAGATTTATTTTCGATTCAGAAAATATGATAAAACAGAACATGCAATAGGCGAAGATTCTTCAGACATTACCTTGGAATAGCACAATTCTATCTGGAAGAAACTTGCCTCTTGAAGCACCATTTCTTAGCCAGTTAAGCAGAAGAGGATGGTATAGGAGGTAAGCTATAGAAGGCCAGCCAGAAACCCGGAGGTACTATGCTGCCTCAGGAGTTCTTTCTGCTCCAACTGAGTGCAGGGTAAGCCATCTGCAAAGTGAAGAAGTGGTAGATGAAAGAATCTCAGTGTTTTTCTTTTATCCAATGATGCTACTGTAGAGGCTTGGGTGTAGATCAGTGGTAGAGCCCATGTCATGTATAAAGCCTATGTGTAAAGCCTTAGATTCAATCACAAAAGTAAAAAATAGTAATATTACTATCATTGTATACCTACTGTGTATAAAGAGACAAAAACAAGTGTACAGACTTCATTAGCGTGTTTGAGTTTACTGAAGGAATCATTGAAAACACATTTCTCAATTATATTCAACAAGGGAAACACAATCAGAGACGATGAATGAGTACATCTGAGATCATAGCCCGTTCGATACCCCTCAAAGCCACTTCAACTCTCAGTCATCACTAAATATCCAAGCTTCTAGAGTGATATCAAGTAACATCTGATGGAAATTGTGATTCTATTTTAACCATTCCAACTTCTTTTCAAGCTCCAACTGTGGGGCACAAAGACAACACTCATCAGAAGGATCCAGCCCTTCTCCCGACCATCTGTAACTTCAGTCTTTCCATTTTGTTTGGCTGCCCTATTTTGCTTTCCATTTCCCAACTGATGGCATGATGCTGGATTACTTTCTTCCTCCACAATCCTGCTTCTACTGTATCATTAAAGCATGTCTCTCATAGTGACAGTGCCTACACTGCCGATGTAGCCACCTTTCCCAGGGAAGAGCTTCTGCTCTTGGGGATCTAGTGGACCTCTGGAAAGGCTTGTGCTGAGCTTTCTCTGCCCCCTTCCTTGTTTCACATCTCACTGGGGCCCGGAAGGGAGGGAAAGCACCAAACCAGTGTTTCCTATCAGTTCAGAGGGGCAGGAACTGGGGACTTTTCCACAGAGCTGAGCCTGGCCCTCCACTGAGCAGTGTCTGCATTCCAAGGCTGGAGCCTGTCACCACCCTTCCAATCCCTTTGAAGCTGGGCAAAAGGCCTGCCAACAAGCACCAAAACTTGAGAGCTCCTCTGCTTGCCCTGGGAGGGGCCCTTTCCTGCCTGCTTTTTGTAGCCTTTCACAAGAGGGATTGGCAGTCACAGTAATTTTACAAGATTTTATTCTAGACACCAAAACATAAAAACACTAGTGAAGTGAGCATTCTATCAAACAGGCCAAGATCAATTTGGTCCTGAAAGGTAATTTGCTATGATTTACTTATTTAAAAATATTTGAAAGCAGACTCTTTTTTCTAAGTGTAATTAAATATTCCAGGCATTTTAATAATTGCTGGCCCTTTCCACTTTGGCCTCTCTGGACCTGTTTGTTATCATTTGCTGCCTGTGAAGCATGGCATCTGAGCGGGGATACAAGATTCCTGGTGGAACTCATGTTCATGTTCCACAAATCTCTGTAAGACAGGAGGCACTTTCCTGTCTTTTGGTCCTGACTAAAGGATTGGCTGAGAGGCTTTTGTTTGTTTTTTTATTTTTTTTAAAAGAAACTTGGAGAACATTAGAGCTAAAGAGTCCATAATAACTGTTCACGTAGGTTGAATACCCTTAATCCAGAAAGCTGAAATCCAAACTTCCTAGGGGCACAAATAATGGCACAAGTAGAAAATGAGAAACCTGACCTAGCCTGACCTCGTGTGATGGGGCCTAGTCCAAACACAGCTGCACTAAAGCTTAGTTATAAAATTAGGCTATGCATATATGGTATATATGAGACAAATTAGCTTCACATTTAGACCCAGGTCCCAACTCCCAAACTTTTAATTATTTGTATATTCTTATATATTATATATATAGTGGCTATATATATTATATACCCATATAGACATACATATACATATACATATACATATACATATACATATACATATACATATACATATACATATACATACTTCTAACCACTGATATATATCTCAGTGCTGGTTGCTCTTCCAGAGGACCTAGATTCAAGTGACAATGGCTCACAAGTGCCTATGGCTCCATATCCCTGTGGACCTGACTGACTATCTGAGGAGGGTTTTTGTGGCCTCCTCAGATACCAGGCATGCATGTGCCACACAGGTGGGTAAAATATCTATACACACAAAAATAAATAAATATTTTCATATATATTTTCATATACAGACACAGACACACACACACATGAAAAACTCACAGAAATAGCAAACACTTGGTTCAAACCATTTTGAACAAGGGATACTCCATGTATATCCTTTTTCAAAGGGTGAGCTATAGCCCATCCTAAGCCATTTACTTCAGCAAACCATTGTTATGGGAAGAGAGTTCACATATTGATATCTTGATCTCCAGGGTAATGATGGTAAGGAGTAGGGTGTTCAGAAGGTGCTTTGAGTATAAGGATGAAGGATCAGGGTTTTTGTAGAAGGACCCCAGAAATTTCTCTTATCCTTTGCTGTGTGAGAACACATTGAGAGACAGGCAAAAAAAAAAAAAAAAACTCCTTACAGAATGCCTAATTCTAGTCCCATGATGTAAGACTTCCGAACTAACTATTTGCTGTGTAAACCACCCAGTCTTTTACTGTTAGCACAGCTGGAATCAGCTCATAGTCACAATCAGCTACTTCTGAAAAACAGAAAGCACTGCAGCATGCTGCATGTGGGCACAAGCATGATTTCAGCAATGTTTTGTTACAGATAGTCACACATATTTATGTGTGTGCATGCATGTGTTTGTGCATTCATCTGTGTGTGTGTGTGCGTGCGTGCGTGCGTGCGTGTGTGTGTGTGTGTGTGTCTGTATATGTGTTACATCCTTAATTCAGCTTCAGGAGAAAAGTTTAAGTCATTTGTCTACTCTACCTGAAATAGCAGACTAGTGTAATAGATAAACATTTATTTGATATTTATAGCCAGAAAACTGGTTCTCAACCAGGGAACTTGCATTTAGGAACGGTGTGGTCCTAGGAAGTTATTTCACTCTGTCTGTCTATTATAAAATGATATGGTAATGGTACTTCCTAGGTGTGATGAGGATCAAGCTATACTTACTTCTCTATGGGTTTCATGTCCTGCAGCCCAGAGAATACAGTATGGGCTTTAATGCACTGTCTGACATCCACCATGCCAACCTTTACATCATTATCCATCAACAGATGAAGAAAACTGGGCAGTCCAGTCCAGAAGGATGCACTTAACCATCACACAACACTGAATCTAAGTGTACAGTGCCTATAGTGCGCTGTTTCATTGTAAGTATTTAACACTAAGACCTAAGTGCACACATGGACAAGCCTGTGAAATTTAGCCATGCTCAAAGGTACGTGGGCCACAGAATAAGAAATTCATGACAGATTATAAATTGATCCTCTGTTTCCTTCATCAAGAATTTGGCTTTTATCAGTTTCCACACAATTCCCCCTTATCTGGAGGAGATACATGACAAATCCAGACCAGTAGACACCTGAAATCATGAACAGGGTCGAATCCACATATACTGTGTGGTTTCCTATTTAGATATAGCTTTAACGAAGTGTATTAATCAGGCACAGTAAGAGATTTATAATAGCAATCAAATGGCACAGTTACAATATTCTATAATAAAATTGCCCACATCATCACCACTTTTGCACTTTGGGGACATCATTAAGCAAATAGAGATTACTTGAGCTCAGGTATCATGATACTGCAAGAGCCACCCTGGTGCACATGGGTACTGCCCACAGAGAATTCCTAAGAGCTGAATGCACAGCAGTACAAAGGAATGAATGATGTTCGAGGAGGGGTGGGGTGGGCCAGCATGGAACAAAGCTGGATTTAAATGTGCAATTCAGAACAGTGTTTAACTTAAAACTTCTGAGAATCTTCTGTTTAATATGTTTGGACCACAATTGACCATAGAAAGCAAAACCTCAGATGGGAGAGAAGGTTGGAGAGTATATTAACACAATGCTTAGAGACAAAGTTGACTTGACAGAAACTGGCTGGAGCTCCTCACCCAGACAAGCAACAACAGTTTGACTGCTGGAATTCTCCAGACACACACTGGGTCATGCTGTGTGACAAGACACTGTAGTAGCCATCACCATTATGTTCACTATTGCACTGTCTGTGATACACACCAGCCCACTTCTTCCAACATTCAGTGCTCCAGAGAAATGCATCCAACACAACATGTAAGTAATGGCATAGGTCAGGACCCCCAAGACCAAGTTCTCAGCACAAAGAAGTTTTATTTGCCCCAGAGGGACAGAGGGCAAGAAATAAAGGAAATACAGGAGATACAGGGTAAGGGAGAAGGGAAGAAGGGAGAGGAGGAAAAGGGTATTTGTCCTGGAGGGGAACAAAGGAAAGCTTCTGGTTAGAGAGGATACACTCATGACACATAGAAAAATGCCAGTTTACAAAGGTAAAAGGGGAAAACATGTATTAGGATGTTTGATTTTAATTGGGCATGTTAATTAGGTGAGCCAATGGGGGCTTTTGATTGCTGGACTTGAATACTTTCATAGTTGGACCTTGATAATCAGCCTCAGGAAGAAGAAATAGATCTTGGTGCAGAGCTTTAGGAATGTAATCTAACAGTTTTTAGCAAGGCACAGGGAATGGAGAGAAGGGCAAGGCTTGCGAGAGCCATACGTGCCACGCTCAAGCTGTGCAGAGTTCCTTCCTTATGCACCACACTAGCGAAGATAAACCTATGCACTTCCTCCTGCTCACTTTCATCAGTCCTTTTCCAGACTTTACAGTAACACCAAGTCTACCAACTATTTTCAGTGGCTTTGCATCAATTGTACTCCTGCTGGGTATGACAGCAACCCTAATCAAGAAAGGGCCAAGGGCCAGTCTCATCTTATGACTATGTCTAACACAATACTGCAAATGCCCTGAGTTCTTCCTCCTGTGGTCTGCCTTTCCTTCCTCATTCCAGTTGAGTCCAAAACATCAGGAGTTAAACCATTTTGAAAGCATTACTTTTTGAAAGAGGTTGGGCCTAAGACCCCTATGCAAGAAATGATTTTCAAAGCTCTCTTGATCACGTACAGAGATGATTCAATGAGCAATACATTTGCCAGACACCAGGAAACCTGATTTCGAATTCCCAAAACTCATGTAAAGCCAAGCACAGCCTGCACATCTGCATTCTCAGTATTCTTAAAGTAAGATGAAGGCAAAAACAGCAGAATCCCAGCAGCTCATGGGTCAGCTATTCTGATATATATAGCAGTGAAAGGCAAAAGAGAGACTCTGTTCCACATGGAAGGAGAAAACCAAAACTATTCTACGACCTCCAGACACATGCGATGATACATGCATGACCTCATTTACGTAAGTGAAGTTGCATTCTCATACATGTATACACATGCTCATGAGCATATACACACACATGCATGCATGTGAGCACATACACACAAACATTATCAACCACAGTAACACTAAAAATTAAATATTTAAATTCAACAAAATCTGTAAGTGTTTTGTTTGCTAAAAAGTATGCAACAGTAATGAAAAGAACTAAAATTGAAATAAACTGATATGCAATTTATGATTGGGAGGGTGCAAGTCCCTCAAGACCTCCCATCAAAATGTTCCATCCAGACAACACTCTAATTTCCCTAACAGCTGAGGCCAGCCCCCCACTCTATAGAGTAGAAAGACCAAGCTCAGGACTTGAGATCCCACCAATCCCCACCCTGTAAATCTCTACCCTGAAAACCTCTGTGCCCCCTAGAGACACTAAATAAACCCTGACTTCTATTCAGTTCTCTGCTCCTTCTCACCCTAGTGGAGGCATCCACCCTCCTGGTTCTTCCCCCCTAATAAATCTCTCATGTGAGGTTTGTTATGTGGTGTGACTGTATGGTATTCCTTGGCTTACAACTGCTATGATTTCTTTTCCTTCAGAACTATAGCACTTATAAGGGGTAAATAATTACTCCTTGTAATTATTAAGGGAATTAAGCATGGTAGTGATATTTTGTATCTCCTCGACAAAATGCCCAATACAAATAACTAAATATTCCATAACTTCAGAGGTTTTAGTCCCTAATTGTTGTCTCTGTTGATCTAGCCCCACAGAATGACAGAATGAATGGTGGTAGAAGTCTGTGGGACAGGCTACTCAACTCATGCTAGTCAGAAAGCACAGAAAGGGAAGTGGAATAAGAAAAAGGAAGAGATATAGGAAAGGAGATTAGAGAGAAGGAGGAGGAGAAGAAGAAAAAGAAGAGGAGGAGGAGGAGGAGAAGGAGGAGAAGGAAGAAAGAAGAAGAAGAAGAGGAGGAGGAGGAGGAGGAGGAGGAGGAAGAAGAAAGAAGAAGATGAGGAGGAGAAGGAGGAGGAGGAGGAGGAGGAGGAGGAGGAGGAAGAGGAACGGCTGGTGTATCCCCTAAGGCTTGCCCTTAGTGAACTATTTGCAGAACAATCCAACTCATGAAACCACCAGGCCCCACCTCCTGAAGTTTTCAAGCTAGTTCTGAAAACTTCCACCTGCTACAGACCATATGTATGTATGTGAGACTTGGGGAATACTTCATACACAGACCATAACATTAATAAATCCACATTCTCTTCAGTTGATGATGCACTCTGTATAATGCAAATGAAAATTTCAGCAAAGCTTTGGAGGGATGGAAAAACTAACTCTAAATGCTAACTGAATAAAGAACCAGTAAGCATGGCAGAAATGAGTGGGGGGTGCACCTTTAATCCCAGTATTCAGGAGGCAGGCAAAAGTCAGCCTGGTCTACAGTGTCAGTTCCAGTATAGACAGAGCTATGCAGAGAAACCCTGTCTTGGGAGGGAGGGAAGGAAGAAAGAAAGAGAAAGAAAGCAAGGAAATGGAAAAAACTTAGGAAGAAACAAAGAAACAAAACCAGGAAAGCCAGAGCAAATCTGAGCAAAACAGAGTTGAGAAACTCATTCTCCTGACCTGTAAAGATATATTATAAAGCTAAAGTTATACAGCTCACAAGATACCATGAAAGATATATATAATTTATTAAGAGAATGAATAAAGAACACGGAAATATACCCATAACATGATTTAGGTTTGGGGAACGGAAAACGGTAACCCCGTGCAAATTTTATCTTTTCAACAAATGCTGCTGGACCAGTGGGCATTCACTCACTGAAAAGAAACCCCAGCGTACCTCTCAGACTTCACAGAAGTTTGGTTGAGATTACTGACCTGGCACAAAGCTGAAAAGATGCTAGAAGAATGTGAGAGAAGCCCTGAGAGTCTGCCCCACCCCACCCACACCACCCCCCAAAAGAAAACTCAGAAAGTTAGAGGTTTGAAGACTTAAAACAAGACTTAAAACCTTCACTCAGTAAACAGTTATGTTATGACAGTTTAAAGTCAGGTCATGGGATAAGAGAAATATATTTTTTTATCCACATCTAGAAAAGGAACTGTAACTATGATATCACATACTTTAAATAATAATATCATCTTTTAAATTCATATTGAAAATTCCCAAGACAGAAGTAAAAAGATGTCCAGGCTTTTAAAGATGATCAGTGGTCAAGTATTCAACCCCAATGGAGAGATTATCACTTATATAAGGAGCATGGCAAGGACAGATGTAGTCTAGGGCATGTCTGTCTCTTCTGAATATGAGGACACAATTTCTGCCCCATCTGAAGGAAGCAGCATCTAGATGTCACCATAGACTGGAAGTGGAAATTGAGGCGTCATCTGGCACAATCCTGCTGGCACTCTGTGGTTTCTGTTACATACAAAAAGACAAATACTTAAAGAACAATTAAAGCTTAGTCATCCAAGAAAGGTAGAAGCAAAGTGCCAGTAGGCACTGGAAAAGATAACTTATACCTGCCTGAATAGCTGAAGTGTAAAAGATGCTGTCTACCCTGGAGAGCAGTGCAGATGAAGTCTTCCACATATTAGCCTGAACACAAATGAAACCATTTAACAGTTTATTTTAGAGTGAAGCATATCACTGCCTTTGACCCAGAAACCCCATGTCTAGGTATCTATTAAATTGGATGGAAAACATATATTCTCCTAAAATCTCTATGCATGTTCCTAACAGCTTTCTTCATACTACTCCCAAATTGGAAGCAACATTAGCATGCTTCAACAGTCTGCAGGCTAAGCAGTATGGGTACCTACTGAATTAAATAATTGCCAACCATAAGAAAAGAGAGATAAAATATTGATTTAGTCAACAAAATAGATAAATTGGAAATACTTTTTACTGTCCAATAAAGACAAGCTCAAAAGACTTCATATTGTTTGGTTCTATTCACACAACCATTTGCTGTCTAGCACGGTAACAAAATATAACAGATAATCAATTTGACAAGGGGGACGCCTAATGTGGCTCACAGTTTGTGTTCAACTGTATCTGTTCCTTCAGGGCCTATGGAAAGACAGAGCATCATGGTGAAAGGTTCATAATAAAGCAGGCAGAAGTCCAAGACAGGGAGATAGAGATAGAGGCTGAGATCAAAATCTCCCTTTCAAAGGAAGGCCTTCCACTTGACGCCATCTCTTAAAGATCTTCCAATGGTATCACGAACTAAGGACCAAACCTTCATGAGGGACATTAATCCAGCACAAAGAACTCTGTTCATGTAGCCATTGAGAAAATGTACACTAAATTCATATGCATCCTTTTATATCCATAAACAGGCAAATGCACAGTTCTACATTTTGAGGCAAAGAAAGCAGAATGCTCATAAGCACACTGTTGTTGGGATTGTAACTATTTGTTTTGCTAGCAATATATAGCATATTTACTACAGCTAAAGTTATATCGCAAGTCATATGACTCAGCAAACCCACTTTCAAACACCCCCTTGGAGAGCCCATTGAGACGTACAGATAATGGCAAGTGAATGGAAAATGCTAACACCTGACTTTGCATCATTATCTACCAAGGAAAAGTCAATAAGCCACACATACACCACCATGAGAAAAATCTCAGAAATGTTTCTCATACTGAAAACTGCTTTAAAAGACCGTCTGCAAGTAAGTGATGGAACTTCACCAAAGGCTTTTACCACTTGAAGACTATATGGTTCTAACAGCAAATCCTACAAGACAGTGTTCTGACCAGAAACCTGAGATGTTGTGATGATGGAGAGGTGGAGTAGAATTTAAACCTCCTAGATCCAGCCCCTGGGAGTCTGCAAATACAGCAATGAGTGAGGGAAAATATCCAGTAGCAGTGGTAGTTGTCCTTCAAGCCACAGAGAAGACATCGGCTACTCTATGAACTAAACCCTCCTCCAGAAAGGAGGTAACTTTTCATAGTGAAGTGCAATTTCTATTACACTCTACACCATGATAGAGAAACACCTGTTTCCCTTCAGAAGCCAACAAATGAAATCTGCATTCATGTTGTAAACAACTCAAAATATCAAACACAGGATGAACAGCCGGATACCATACTCTCCAAAGTTAAGGGTATTGTGCTGCAGATTAATAACTATGGAAGACAGAGACCTGGACAAAAGACTTAACCAATTAATTATAAAAATCAGCTAATATAGATGTACTATTGATAAAAGACAACCCCAATCCAGGGAACGAGGACCAAGATAAAGATTTCCCCAAATCTGGACTTTAGGAGAAACAATTTTTTAAAGCCTTCACTGAAATATTTTTTAAACTTATAGTTTAGGCAAAGTAACAGGATACAAAATTAACTGGGGAAAATCAGTAAATTCTTTATATCCATCAGGAAAGAAATAGAGAAAATTCTTATTCACAATAGCTTCCAAAAGTAAAATATCTAAGAATAAAGCCACCTCTATAATAAAACTCTAAGATATTGAAAGAAATCAACTGAAGGAGGCACTAGAAGATGGCTGAAATCTCCCGTATTCTTGACATGACAGAATCGACATTGTGAGCTGGTTGTATTACCTAAAGTAAGGAACCCTTAGGACATGTGGTTCTCCATCACATATGTCAGTATCATGTTCCTTTTCCACTTTTCAAACCTAAAGATTCACTCCAGATGTGACTAACTGATACAGACCTGTCCTTGTATCTTTCAGTAGAGGGTTTCCAATTTTTATCTTTTGGGTCTATTTCATTACTTCTTTTGAAAATTTATCAAGAATTTCCTTTTTGGAAAAGAAAAACAGGCTCAAAGGACTCAAGTTTTGTTGGCCTCTCCCGGTACTGAACTCATGTCCACATTCTCAGAGAGATACACATATACATGATTTAATATAAGAAACAAATCTTTAAAAGAGGGTTTTTCTCTAATCTTATACCCTTGTGTTGTTACGTCAGTACTAGCTATATTAGTCGGGATTCTCTAAAGGAAGAGAACTGATATGATAGATATATAAACATAATTTATCAAGTCCAATAATGGCTATCTAACAATTGAACGTCCAAGAATTCAGTAGTTGTTTAGTCCACAAGGCTGGATATCTCAGCTGCTCTTCAGTAAATGCTGGAATTTGGAAAGAGACGGTTCTATTGCCATTGAAGCAATGGTCCATGTCAGCCAGAGTAAAAGCAAGCAGGTAAAGAGCAACAGCTTCCTCCTTCCATGTCCTTTGTATAGGCTGCTACCTGAAAGTGTGGCCCAGATCTTCCCACCTCAAAAGACCAAATGTGGATCTTCTTACTTCAAATGACTTAAGTAAAAAAATCCCTCACAAGTGTATCAGCTGCTTAGGTTTTATTTAACTCTGCATGTAATCAAGCTGACAGTAAGGATTGGCTTTCTGTATGGAGACTGGGCTGCTGTGCCCCCTTCACAGAAATGCCCTGTGTGATAACCTCAATGTTTACCCCTGAGTTGCAAGGTAAGAGTTTGGATTTCTTTAGCTAACCTTACCAAGATCTTCATGCCATCGGGCACACTTGCAGTGAAGGAGAGATTGGGCACGTAATGCTGACACAGAAATTAGCCCACAGTAGTGCCATCTTGCACTTGTTGAAAGAGGCATAGAGGCACACTAGCCTTGACATTGGTTTCATTCAAGAGCAAAGCAACATGAGAGCATCACCTCAGGCCAAAGTTGGAGCCAGCTTTCAATAGCTGTTTTATGTTTCTCTTTCACACAGACTCCTAGGGGCTCATTTCTGGTAAAACCAAAGATCTATCTGGGAGCTTATATGGTCATCAACCATGCATTCGTCGAAACGTATTCTAGGTATCGCACTGCCAGCAAGTGAAAATGTAAAACAGGCCTCAGAGATGAACTAGCCATTGTTGGTGGGATATTGGCAATTGAACTTAGGCCCTCTGGAAGACTAGCAAGTGCTCTTAACCACTGAGCCATCTCTTCAGCCCCTTAAATACTTTCTCAGTGCCACAGAAGTCTCCAAATCCTGCTGTGGTAGTTGAGTAGCTGCAATACAACCTTCTGGGGGAAAAAAATCAGCCATTGCTGTGTATTAGAAAACAAAAACTAGTGATGAATTTTTTTTTTTTTGATTTGACTTAAGGCTCATTTTATTGGTAGAACCCATAGCTGGTAAGAGTTGAGTAATCAAGAACCTGAGTGTAGATAGCCCAGGGACAAAAACAAACAAACAAACAAACAAAACCATAGTGATAATATGACTCCTAATGGCATTCTACTTTACTCAGAGCAGTTTCTTGTTTAGCCATCCTCAGAGAAGCTCTCTTTGGAAACAGATAGGAACAACTATAAAGTTGCACTTCCAGTAATTACACAGAGAGTGAGAGACCTTGGAATACTCAGTTTTCCATGGGTTACCATTATCAAATCTTTCCATTCAGAGTCCAAGGTACCAGGAGAAAGAGGTGCAGAATGAGTTTGAGAGTCAGAAAGAAGACACCAAAAAAGCAAGACTCTCTAAGGCAAGATGAGCGAAGGTTATATGAACTCACAGAATCTCTAGAAACATGCACAGGCCTTCAAGGGGCTGTTCCATGTCTTCTGCAGAAATTTAAAAAAAAAAAAAAAAAAAAAACTTTAACATGATGGTTCATGAGGACTGCTTTTCATAGTAATCTGCAACCTGAATCCCATCCTCCTGGGTTTACCTAACACCTAAAAGGACTTCTCATTCCATCAGTTGTAAAAGCTACTTGGGACTTTTTATCTTAAAACACTGAACAATAAACATACATAAGATCAATTGTACCCATCTTTATGAATATGGCTGATAGATGAGCTTAAACAGCAGGGTGCCACTTGGGGTGCAGCTCCAGTGACTGCTATGGGCCTTCTCTCTAAAGCTCCTATTGAATTTGCTGAGGTGATGATGGTAAGTAAGTGGGCCTTTATGGAAGAGGTCTCACTCTCAATGAACTGAATCAGTCCTGGGAAAGTGGCTTATAACATGAATCAACCCTTTATGTCTTGGCTCTACAGCAGACACTCACTTTGTTTTCTAACCATCCCAGAAAGCAACATGAGCCCTAGGGCTGGGCAAATAACATCAGCATGTTTCTGGACTTCCAGAACCTTGAACTAAAATAAATTATTACTGTTTAAAATGTACCCAGTCTCAGGAATTCTACTGCAGTCACAGAAAACAGACTAAGACAGTATACTCACTGTGGGATTGCAGTTAGAAACTCTTCCTCATAGATAGAAATTAAATCAAAAATTTATTTGTTTATTTTTCTAAAATGAAGCTTTTTGCATTTATTATCACTGTTAAAAGATTTAACTTTTAAAACAAGTTGTGAAGATGGATCTGTAATTCATGAATATTTTTTGACTGTGACACTTTCATCACCTAACACAAGTGACCAGATTTACACCTTAAATCGCTCAGAAAGAAAACTATCACATTGGACAACACAGAGGCTTCCAGCATATTTTAGCTGACTTGGTGGTGGCCATCCGATGCTGCACGCTAGAAACTTAAACAGAGATGCTGCTTCTGTGATCCTCATGACCATGAATATGTTTTCATCCCACCCATAAAGAAGCACATGCACCAAGCCGGCTCTCATGAAAAGCTCCATCTCAAACCAATGAAAACAATCTTTGTTTCCTCTTCCTGAAGTGGAGGCTGATAAGGACTAGATTTTAAACTAGTAAATACACAAAGTAACAAGTAATGCTCTCGCACTTACTATAATTTAAATTATAATTTAATTTTAATGTAAAATTTAATTATAATATTATTGCTTACTCTACTTTAAAAATTGATATCACCATAGTTCAGAAGGCATTTTTATGTTTTTACTGAACAGGAAATTTGAAGAAAAGATAGAATTATCACATTGTACCCTATAAATATGTTTAAAACGTTTAATATTTTTATACTTATTCATTTGCATGTATGTGTGCCCATACAAATGCACATTCACATGCCATGGCATACATATGAAAGAATACACCCTGCAGGAAATCACTTCTCTATACAGTGTGGGTTCTGGGGATGGAACTCACATCATCAAACTTGGTGGCAAACAATTTTATCCATTGGTCAATCTCACTGGCCCTTCTATATTTGTTGTGATAAAATTTTTGCCTACCCAGAACTAGGTAGAAATTGCAGTTTCATTGTGCATTTTTCCAATAAGTGAGGTGTGAGTGGGTTCTGGTCACTCCAGCTTCACCTGCTATAGCTTGCCTGTCTCTAGTCTTTTTCTTTTTGTGTGTGTTTTGGGGGGAAGGCAGTTCTAAATGATTTCTAGTTTATTATGTAGTCTCTATGCTATAGCTGTAATGATTAAATGCTCTGCAAAGTTCTTCTAATCTTCCAGCCATTGTTGATGGTGCATTTTATATCAAAGATGTTAAACTTCTGGAGGGTTTTGTTTTCTTGCTTTGTTTCATTTTTTTGTTTTAATACAGTGCTGAGCCTAAGGCTTCTCTGTGTATGCTAGGAAAGTTCTGACACCGAGCTACATCCCCAGCCCCAAAATTTTAACTCCTAAATAACCAGAATGTTATCCATTACAATTTATGCTTTCAATCTTTGCCATGCTGTTACAAAATCTGGCCTGCTTTTTACAACTGTACTCAAACCATGTTTATTTAAATTTTCTTAAAACCCCTCCAGGGTGTGTCTGGGTGCAATAATGTAAGATGTTTACAACTTCCTTTTGCACTACTTCTTTATCTTTACTTTTCCTCAACCCTTAAGATAGAGTAGCAGTTTATCAGAACTGATAGAGGAAGAAAAGACAAACTCTAAAATATATCTGATAGGCCCAAGGTCATGTGCTCTGTCTGTGGCCGAGAATATCAAAGTGAACCTTCCTTTTTAAATACTTCTGGGCGTATCAGGCTTCATCAACATTTCAATCTGAGTCTTATCTTTTTCCCCTCACTTCAACTCTGCCCGATGCTCTTTGCCTTCCTGTCCAGTCTGGCTTCTGTGGCTGCTGTTTCTAAACCAAATTTGGCTGCTTGTCACAGCTCCCTCCCTAAAACAGACACTGGAGTACAATCAGTCTGGCCAGGCATTGTTGGGTAGTTCCTGCTGCACTGGCTGAATCTCATCTGAAGCCAGAGCTGTGGCCACCAGCTCAGGGGCTCCCCGTCTATGCCTGAGTAGTTGATGACAACCTGAAATATTTCATTTGTACCTCCACTCTGGTCCTCAGGCTGAAGCAAGGGATGATGATGCTAAATACCAGCCTTCTGCAGTTCCACCACCACACACACTAATAACAAAGAGTGTTTAAGACAGGTTATCTGCAAATGAGTTTGAGAACCCTGGACTTAGAATATCTTACCTTCACCCACAAGATCCAGTCCTACAGAACACCATCACTAGATTGGGGAGTTCCACTGTATAGGATCTCAGCTTTCCATATCTAGCGGTAATTTACCTTGGAATTTTGGGGTGGGGGAGTTATGATACATATACACACATCAGAGTGTGAGAGCTACTTTTACCAAACCCTCCCCCAATTAAATAACAAATTCCCAAATCATATCCTGACAGACAGCCACCTGGAAACTGACCTGATCTTCCATTCCTATGGCAACCTTTTCAACTCCAGGGCTTCATAGTTTTGCACCTTAGCCAGCAATAACCTTCCAAGTGGATCTCTCTTTGGTCCTGGTAAGCTGCATAAGGAGTCTTAAAACGTTGTAAGAAGGGGGAAATGAAAGACCTTGAACATGCCCTTGCCAAGGGAGCCCACAGGCTTCCATCACATTGCATACAGTTCCAAATGGTGTATAGAGGCCTCAAGTGCTCCTCAGATGCTTCCAGGCCAAAATTGTCACCTTAGTCTTAGTACAGAGTACTGGTGCTCAGACACGAAGCTGGTCTCTAACTTGTCTCAAAGTCCCAGCTCTCGTGGGCACCCAGACGCTCCAAGACTCCTCCCTGCCCCTCTCCCAACAGCAGCATCCACATTAGCCAACCATGTGTACAGTAGTTGCCTGTGTGCTTGAGCTCTGCCACAACTAAGTTCTGAGAGTCTCTTCCTCCTGTCTGATCATTTCCTCTCATGCCTGGTCTGGCTTCATTCTCCTCTACCTTGCAGAGCATCTTGAGCCACCATCTCAGAGACATCTTGATGCCAACACCAAGACGTCTGCCTGAGAAAGCTTTACTGACAACTTTTCTCTATCCCCGGCTCACACACTTCTTCTTCTTTTTTTTTTTTAATTTTAACTAATACCTTGGTTTCAGGTTTCCTTGAACTTTGTAACTTTTTTTTATGGTAGCCCAGCTCTGCTGGGTCTTTTTTCTTTCTTTTTTTTTTAATAATTTATTTATTTTTCTTCAAATCATAATTCATTCACACAGGGGTTATAAATACAGAAAGGCAGGACGTGGGGAAGGGGATGACACTGGAGTGTGGATGTTCAGGGGGACTACAGATATCTTTCAGAATAGGGTATCGGCTGGGTGAAGGTTCAGGGGACAGGTCACTATGACTCTGCCTATGGTTGACTTGTCCTTATCTAAGTTGGTACTATCCACTAAGGCTACCTATTTACAAGGTCTATGACTACTCAGGCTGGTAAATTTCCATGAAAGCTGCCCCAGTTTACAATAGTTTGTAGCCAACTGTTTCAGTGTTTTTCCACAGAGACCCAAGACTTGGTGTTAGTATACATATATGACAGGCCTATTGCTGATTTTAGGCCTATGGCTGATTTTAGGCCTTCAGTGTGTAAGCAGGGATGCCCTTGACATCCTCCCTTCTCTAAAAATAGAAGGGCTCTGGCAATTCTAATCTTGCAAAGGTGGGGATAGAGGCCTGGCCTCCAGTAATTGAAGGGGACTTTGTAATGGCTCCGGTCCCCCTGTCATTGTCCAGTGAGGCATGAGGGCCATACCCATCCTGATGTCTTTTTCCGGGAGAGAGAATATTTTTGACATCAACCCCTATGCAGTCAGGCTTGTCCCTCAGGGAACTCAGAGAGATATTTTTAACTTTCATTTATATTGCCTTGCAGCAGTGTTTAGCCTTGCAGCCTAAGCAAGAATTCAGATTGCCAGTCAGAGGGGGTTCTGGGTGGCCCCTCTCTGCTTCATCTAGGGGTGGGAGTCCCCTCTTTTAGGTTGGGTGGAGATGGGTTTTTGGGAACACCCTGTATAAAGTAACAACCTCATCTTGAGTCTCGTGGTCCTCCATAGCTAACTTGTGATATTGTATCTGAATAGGTTTTGCTACCAAATTATATATCTGTTGTTTCACAGAGTTAGTCAGCCTATTAGAGGCCCAAGGACCAGCAGAAATAAGCAAAAAAAACCCAAATAATGGTCCCAAGATGGGAGGAAGTAGGGTTGACAACCATGGAGAGGCTGAAAACCAATTCTTGTACCAGCATTCATCTGTCTCTTTCTCTCTCTGACTTTTCTCAGGGCCTTCTCTGACCTTTTTCATGCTCTCTTTAACCCTCTCTGTCTTGTCTATGTAAAGGCAATATTCTTCTTTAAGGACTGTACATAGTCAAGAGGTGTACACAGCCTTTTCTATTGTAATAGAGTAAATCAAGTCCGATAAGGATCTTTGCGATTTTTGGAGGTTTCTTCAGACAGCGAAAATGAGGGATTTCTTCGGATTAGTGATGTCAATCTCTAGCTGTTTGATGTTCTTGTCAATAGCCCTTCAAAGGTCTGAGTAGAGTATGTTCGGAGGCCAGCATCTGGATTAGAACTTCTAACGGCAGACATAACGGGTGATTCATTTTTACCTGGAAAGGAAAATGAAGGGAATTCTCAGGGAGATTTCTCTTCCCTGGGTGTAAATTGTTATTCTTCTTATTTATGGTTGGGCCTGGCTTTGTGGGTATATCTATTTATTTCATTAATCTTTTTGGTAGCCAGTTAGCTGTGCCTTCTGTGGTATCAAACAGGCATATCAATCCTCGGCCTCATAAGGGAACTGGGTCTAGCCATTCCCTTTAAGGGTAAGAGGGTCCGTCCTCATATCTGTGGCATAGTTTTTATTGGTCTCAGTGATGCCAGAGGCAATCAGAAGCAGATTTGCCATTAGCTTTCAGTTTTAGAGAGTTAGAAGTGAACAAGGCATGATGGAGAGTATTTCAGGGGAACTCCTTCTGGGGGGTACCATTCCCTCTCTTTTGTTTTTAAAGCCAATTTTTCAGAGTTCTTGTAAAATCAGGGCAGAAGCACCAACAGTTGCTCCTTCATGAGAGAGTCATGAAGACCCTATTTAAAGAAATATAAATCTATATTAATAATCTCTTTTATCAAAGGACTGTTATAGCACAGCCGACAACTAATCAGACTATATAATATATCGATTAGTAATAGCTTCTTCTACTTTTTGTGAGATTACTTCTCTTTTGTCAATTAATTGTTGAGGGAAATTAGGATTTACATCTCTCTTGAGAATATTAAACAGAGACTTAAATTCTTTTGTGGAGAGCTTAAAATAAGATCTTAGCCAGTTAGCATCTCCTAGAAACTTTTGAAAATAATTTGAAATAAGTAAACTCTCTCTTTTTTTTTCAGATCCTTTATCTTTTTTTTTTTTGGATATTTTATGTATTTACCTTTCAATGTTATCTCCTCTCCCATTCTCCCCCAAAACTCCTTATCCCATACCCCTTCCTCCTATTTTTATGAGAGTGTGCTCCAAATATCTTCCCAGTCCCATCTCCCTGCTCTTGAATTCCCCAACACTAGGGGATCCAAACTTTCTGGGACCATGGCCCTCCACTTCCACTGATATCTGACAAGGCCATCCTCAGTTACCTATACAGGTGGAGACATGAGTCCCTCCCTTTGTGCTCTCAGGCTGGAGGTTTAGACTTTGGGAGGTATGGTTGAAACTTTTGATACTCCTCTAGGAAGAACCAAAGCACCCACACTTTGGTCTTCCTTCTTCTTCTTGAGTTTCATGTGGTCTATATGTTGTGTCTTAGGTATTGTGAGCTTTTGGGCTAATATCCACTTATTAGGCTCACACACTTCTTAATCCTTTAGTTCACAAAGTTTCCCGCTGCCAAGGCCCAAGGCCCTCCCTAGTGTCTCTTATGGGCTCTGTGTGTGTGTGTGTGTGTGTGTGTGTGTGTGTGTGTGTGTAATTGTGTTGTAAGTCTCCATGGATGAGAAAGGTTATCTTTCATCTTTGCAACCTCAGTGCCTGGCACAAACAGAAGTTCATTAAGAGCACTAATAAATTTAAAGGAACAATAGACTAGCATTCTTTCCACACCATCACATTACTTTCCAATCTATGGTTTGGTCTCTCGGTATTTTTCCCTTGTAAATAAAAGTGTTTTGGTTTATGTTAGTCAACTGTATTTTCATGTCCCTGAAACACATTGTGTTTATTAAAAGGTTGAAACGATAATCACAACATCAAGCAAATGTCTATGTGTCCATCCCTTCTGTGGAAATGTACCCCA
Organism: Grammomys surdaster; assembly: GCF_004785775.1. Classification (NCBI taxonomy): domain Eukaryota; kingdom Metazoa; phylum Chordata; class Mammalia; order Rodentia; family Muridae; genus Grammomys; species Grammomys surdaster. Next base: position 2,755,614 of record NW_021604671.1, on the reverse strand, counting down.
TGATTTGTATTTCAGAAACACTGTTGCTGGGGCCCAGACCTAACTTCCCCAAGCACCTTTTCCTAGGAGTGAGTGCCAAGCTGTTCTGGGTTGGTTGTGGGAAGGGAGTCTATAGAAATACTTTGCCATGTAAGAATGTCCAGTGGTAAACCTCACCAGGAACAGAGGGATCCAATCTTGGGTTAGGACAAATCTTAAAAAATAAAATTGAGCCTCCTGGTGGAGATTATGAATAACCTGGGTTACCAATCCTCACCAAAACCCAACAGGTACACTCCTCCTTGGTATTCCACCAAAGAAACATGGAGGGCATTGTGTAATTACTTTCACAAACAAATAGCTTTATTCTGGGCAGGGTTTTCTCACATCTTCTGTGCTTTTTCCATTACAATAACTCTCTCTGCTGTCTAAAACAAACAAACAAGAAATGTCTTTTGCTTTTAAAATGTCACCTCTTTTTTACTTTGATTTAGTGCCCTTTGGCTACAAGCCTTCTGGGTCTGGGCCAAATGGTCAGCTCCTCCACAGAGCCTTGGCAAGAAGGGAGATCTGGATCACAGTTCAGGAAGCCTGCTGAGACCTCTACGTGTCAGCCACCTCCTGTTCTGCTTTCCCTCTTTAAATAGGGGGACTCCACAAGGTGCCCCTTCCGGTCCCCAGGGACAACAGCTGAGTCTGCAACCTCAGTCTCAACTCCCACCTCCACATTGGTGGAGGCAGAGCCTTCTAGGGACCAACATAGAGGAAGCAGCCTACACTCTTCGAAAACAACAGTGAGGAGTGAAACAAAAACAACCCCTTTGCTCCCAAAATTCTTAATGCTAGAATCATCTCCTGAATGTCCTGGCATTCCAGCGAGTCTGTCAGTGTCCCTAGGAAAGCTCCCAGAGGACACCAGAAACACATCTTTGGGTCTCATAGAAAGGAAGAGCTCCCAGTGTTGATGAGGTGTCATGACTGCTTTAAGATACATAGTTCATCTGCAGGAGTAGTTCAGGACTTGATCCCAGCACTATAGTAAAACCAGTTAGCTCTTTCACTTACTGTACTGGGTCAGTCTTAACAATTCCCCAAGTCCACTCCAGCATCTATTTCCTCTCCTGTGTGGGAACAACACAACAGAAGCACAAACAAAGCCTGCCTTGCAGCAGCCTCCCACATTCTCTCCTTCGCTTCATTGAAGAAGTTTAGCTTAAATCACCAATTGATTTCTCTCTGCTAAATGAAAAGAAGCTGCAACATACATTTTTACATCAAGAAACAGTCTCTTGGAAGAGACAGGTCTGGATTGCTGGTTCCCAGGTTCTGACTAGAAATAATAACTAATTATGTGGAATATTGAAGAGTTAAAGAGATGATTTCTCCTTTTTAGTCTACAGAATTCTTTGCTACACTTTCCTTTAAGAGTTTGGTGTGTGTGTGTGTGTGTGTGTGTGTGTGTGTGTGTGTGTGTGAGAGAGAGAGAGAGAGAGAGAGAGAGAGAGAGGGGG
>NW_021604671.1:2747275-2754024 GCF_004785775.1 Grammomys surdaster | reverse complement strand
TTCACAGATCTTGGTACCTGCCCACAAAATCAACTGAAAGCAATTAAAAATTGAAATTGCACACACAGGCATATACATGCATGCAGGTATACACATAAAGACTGGTATATAGGAGTACATTTATTAGAATCTAAATTAATATTTCTCCTTGAAAAATGACCTTCCAAATGTTTGATCATTCAGCGTCTGAGGTGCTCTTTTTCTTCTTGGGGAAGTAAGCTAATAGAATGACACAGAAGAACTCACTGTATGCATTTCAGATCTGGCCAGAACAGCCACAGTTCAGCAATGCAAAACCTTTGCATCCATGGATGCACTCGTGTGTCTCTCTTCCTGAGATCAACTGTTCCATTCCATTTAAGGAGCTTCCTGTTTTGTTCTGTGGTGTCCTTTATCATGCTGGACTCTTGACTTACTATTTTTGTTCTTTCTTCTACCAGCAAAATCACTGCACCTGAATGAGGAACTTTGGTTTTTTTTTCTTTCTTTCTTTTTTTCTTTTAAATAAGTTTTCTCATAGAATCAATGGCATAAGATTAATTGTTTGTTTTCAGTACTGGTTTTTTTTTTTCCTTTCTTCTTCTCCCGGTTGTATTTTTGAAACAAATTTTATTTTTGGACTGGGATGATGCTTTATTGGAAAGACTGGTGCAAATTTTATTGACCTCCATTTCCGACTATAAAGGATGTTCCCCACTAGTCTGTCATTTACAGGGCAGACAAAGGCCAGAGTCTAGGGAAACCAGGCCAGATGGTGTGCAAGAGAAGATCTCACCAGATGCTTTATGCTTTGTTGGTTGTTTGGTAATTGGCTACAGGGAGGAAAGCACAAACACACACACACACACACACACACACACACACACACACACAAACCAGCATCCTTATTCCAAGCTGAGCTAAAGTAAATATTTACCGTGCAGTGAATGGAACTGCAGATCCAGAATAGAGACTGTTTATTAACTAAGAGAATAAATGAATGGAATGATGGAGGGTTGGACGAGTGGATGAATGAATGAATGAAAATTATTGATACCTTATTTAAAAATGAAGAGAATATAAAAAAGATAAATGCACCACTTGGAAAACTGTTTGAAAGATAAAGTGAAACCTCCCTCTACTGTTCAGAGATAAACACTCTATTCTGTCCATATCTTTCCCGATTTTGTCAAATTTTATCTTTATTGTGGCATATTTTCTGCTTGTCATATTAATTTTCCCCAGAAGTCTGTTATCTGTAATGATCTGCACTCTTATTTTCCACTGTGTTTCATGGATCTCTTCAACCAATGGACAGAGATTCCTTTTGCTCCCTTCTAACCCTCGTGTGGTATGTCACAACCTCATAAATCATCCAGTTAGATTCCCAGTAAAGATTATGTACTGGGAATATAGTGAAGGGCTTACTTCACATGCATGAGCTTAGGTTGGAACCCTAGCACCCCAAAGAAGAAGAGGAAAGACGAGAAGAAGGAAGAGAAGAAGGAGGAGGAGGAAGAGAAGGAAGAAGAGGAAGAGGAGAAGGAGGAGGAAGAAGAAGAGGAGGAGGAGGAGGAAGAGGAGGAGGAAGAGGAGAGTGCTTATAGTGCCTCAAAGGGCCCAAATTTGGATCCCAGCACTTACATGCATATGCACACAGACACATAAAATAAAGCTAATAATAGTTTCAAAAAGAGATTTCTGTTTAGCTTGAATGTCATTAGTACAATGCTGTGGTGTATTTCCTTCTAAGCAAGTTAGGAGCCTTCTGCACTGTTTGAGGAGTTAACAGATTTTTTTTTTTTACTTTTTCTATTGGTATGAATTTTTTCTTTTTTATGGAAATTCTGAAGGTAACTTTTGTCATTGTGTGGCAAATATTTCCTGCATTAAAACCCAAGTCCTTCTTGGACCTTTCAGGATTAAATGGATACCTTTCCCCTGGCTAACTGCACAGATTACTCCAACAAAGGGCTCAATCAGATCAGAGGGAGTGCAGTAAAAATTGTGTTCTGAGGTATTAGTAAAAATAAAGACTGCATAGAAAGAGCCAAGTGTCCACTGGCAGATAAATTAATAAATAAAACATTATGTGATTGACTCTGGATATTCAGATCACAGTCACATGTTTAACCGTGGTCTAAAATTCACAAATTTAAAATTACTAAATTAGGTATAATAACTATTTGTTAGAGAAAATTAAAATGATATTTGAAAGGCATGAAAAGGATGCATTGAGATGAATTTGAAGTAAAGATCTTTTTTAAAATGGTGGCAAGACAGTGGAAGACTGAGGTAGAAATTTCAGGGGCACATAATAAAATAAATTTCTTTCTCTTATAGGTTTCTGTTGGAGGGTGGACTCTAAGCTAGTATATGGCCTGTATTACAAAACATGAAGCATGCATGAGTTCAACACATGTATCAAAAGTTAAGAAGACTCTAGGCAGGGGCACATGCTATTTATTTAAACTGCTTCTGTCCACAAGCAGTAAGGATCTGGACTTACTTGCTCACCCTGCTTGGGTCCCAGAAAGCATGGGTACTCTGGTACTATTTATATATAACACTTATACTATGTTCAGTACAATGAAATCTAGAAACTATTGAAAGTATAAAGGGGAACATATTTAGGCAAGATGAAAATACTATACCATTTCATATAATGGTCTTGAGCTCTATAGATTTTGACATTTGAGGATCCAAGAACCAATTCCTTGTATATACTAATAGACAGCTGTGTGAATGTTAAGTAGAATGTTATTTGGCCTTGAAAGCATAGAAAGGCTAATATAAGAATAAAGTGGAATAAACTACAGAGGCATAGGCCAGCTTCACAGATTTAATGAGAATCATGGGAACTGAGTGAATAAAAGGAATTCCTACAGATCAGATACTGTTTGATTATATGTATATGTCTGTGTGAGCCACTATAACCAGATATAGGAGATTATTACCTTACACCAAGAAATGGTTTGTTTTGCTCATGGTTTCTGATCATAGTTGCCCCACTGGCTTTCAGACCTGTGGTACAATAGCACATCATAGGATAATTCATGGAACAGCATATGCTTCTTGGCTCCACATTAAAAAGAGAATGGGAAAGAGACCAGAATCCACAATCTCCTTGAAGGTCACATCTACAGTGACTTGAAAACCTCCTTATAGACCCTATATCTTAAAGTTTCTATTACCTCTTAAAATGTCTATTTTGGTACGACTAATCCTGTATTTAATATACAATGCTTTGAGAGGCACTCCAGATCTGAACTACAGCAATGCTATTATCAATGAGACAAAACAAGAGAGATGGGGAAACAGCCTAACTGTTGGCAGGAGTAAGATGGTGGAACAAGTATATCTATAAAGGAGTAGGATAGGAGAAGTTCCACATTGATGTACTGTCCTGAGTAATGGGTATTACCACAACCTAGATAGGAAGAGGCACCTTCTAAGATAGGGACACAGATACGGCCATACATTCATTCAAAACAGTAAAGAGAATTTTTCTGAGAATCTGACCTAGTTTTATGTCTTCCCTATGTTAAGAAAAAGCAATCTGTTGTGATTAAAATGCCACTGTACTGGCTGGCTTTGCGTGTCAACTTGACACAAGCTGGAGTTATCACAGAGATAGGAGCTTCAGTTGAGGAAATGCCTCCATGAGATCCAGCTGTAAGGCATTTTCTCAATTAGTGATCAAGTGGGGAGGGTCCATCATGGGTGGTGCCATTCCTGGGTTGGTAGTCTTGGATTCTATAAGAAATCAAGCTGAGCAAGCCAGGGGAAGCAAGCCAGTAAGCAGCACCCTCCATGGCCTCTGCTTCAGCTCCTGCTTCCTGACCTGCTTGAGTTCCAGTCCTGACTTCCTTTGGTGATGAACAGCAATGTGGAAGTGGAAGCTGAATAAATCCTTTCCTCCCCAACTTGCTTCTTGGTCGTGATGTTTGTGCAGGAATAGAAACCCTGACTCAGACAGCCACTCACTATGGTCTTATCAGGAAAGGGAATGTCATCTGTTTCTAGTCCTCAGGTTTATCATGATTCATGTCCAAGCTCGTCAAATCCCTTTCCCTTCTCTATATGACTTTGTGGCCTTTATTTCTTTTATCTCCTTTATTTTTCATTATCATAGTTTTTGATGCACAAATGATTGGCACTTAAACTATTTCTAAAAATGAAAATTTCAATTATGTCTATGTTTTGGTATCCTCAAACTTGAATACAAAGTGTTTAGATCACATTCACTCCTCATTGTCACCTTCTCTTAGATCTCCTGGCCCTCCCAACTTTATGTTCTTCCCTTCTCTTTTCTTATTTAATCCACTGTATTTAGTTAGTGCTGCCATGTATGCATGGGTGTATGGCACTATTTGCTGGAGCATGAACAACCTACCATGAGCAATACAAGTAAAAAAGAAAGATTTGCTGGTTGGTGGTACACATCTTTCATCCCAGGAGTTGAAAAACAGGGATAGGTGACTCTCTCAGAGTTTGAAGCCAGACTAGTCTACAGAGAAAGTTCCAGAACAGCAGGGCTACACAGAGAAACCCTGTCTCAAAAAACAAAAACAAATGAGAGAGAGAGAGGGAGAGAGAGAGAGAGAGGAAAAAGATTCTCATTCGCTTACATAATAGTTCCTCAGCTAAAGGTTGAGCCTCTTGATTCCCTTCCTTCTCCACATGGAAGTGTTGCTTAGCCTAATCATGTGCAGATCTTATGCTGACAACCACAGTAGCTCCTGTGAATTCATGAATTGATTGTCCTCTGCATGTTGATCAATTTTGAGTCTCTTTATTAATCAACATCCATTGCATAAAAAAACTTCTCTGATGAGAAGTTGCACTAATCTATGTGTATAAGGATAAGCATTTAGAAAATAGTTTGACATGATGACCCTTCACCTAAATAATAATAGTAGGACCTTATGACTTCTTGAACAAAGAGTTCTTGGCCAGATTTACAGTACCAAGCATAAGTTCCCTCCTGTAGAATGGGCCTTAGGGCCAATTAGAAAGCTGTTGGTTGCTCCATGATATCCATGCCAATATTGTACCAAATAGTATCTTCCCAGGCTCATCATTATTGTATTTCACAGGGTTATAGCTGAGTAAAACTGTTGGTGTCCTCCCCCCCACCCCCCACTCCCCACCCCCCCCCACCCCTCCCCAGCAGCCTGCAAAGTACTTTCCAGCACTATGAAAGCTAGCCAGTGAGGAAACTTCCAAGTCAATAGCAGATGGATTTCTCTATGTCTTGTGATTAAAGTGTGTGTTGTCTTCCTAACCAGCAACCAGACATGAGTTAACCTATACCTGGGCTTTTCTTCTTGTTGTTGATTACTAACCGATGTCTTCTAGGAGGAGCGGTATTCCTCTATCTCTAGAAACTCCAGTTAAACATGTGTGCCCTCTGATACAGCCTTGAGGAAGGAAGGAAAAAAGACTCCATTAATGGTTCCTTCATATTTAAGTTTCTCTGACACTGTGGAGTAGCCCCAAGCCCCGACTCTCCTTCCTCTTACTTCATCCAAGATAGGGAGGGAGATGGTCACTCCAAGTGGTAGAGCTCATACTGCAGGGATAGTCTCAACTATTCAGCCCTCAATGAACGCACACCAGTGGGACACGGGCACCTTGATACCGAATAGCTTTTGCCATAAAAGAAGTCCAAGGGAAGAGCCAATTCTAGTTTTGTTGTTGTTTGGTTTTGAACAAGAAACTGCCTAAAAGGTTTTTCTGTTGGGCACCACTTATTTGACCCTTTGGCCAGAGAAAGCAGATGTTCTTATGATTTTTTTTCTCTAACTATATCTAGGATATACAGGACAACAAACACTCACGTAAGCACCAAGATCCCTAGTCAGTTATTTCTCTTCTTTGTCTTTCAGAGTCTTCTATGTTTGCTCTTATAAAATGTTCAGAAATTTTGGATGTAATTATCAGGAATTAAAAAATTATATACACCCCATCTCTCTGGACACAAAAGTTGAAAGGGGCTGTCCTTTATCATTTTCAAATAATTGTACCTTTACAACCTATTCTCTAAATGCATAAACCATACTAATTCACATCTTCAAGAGAATTTCATCTTGTTGAAGATATGTGTGCACACAGTCACACGCACACAAACACACACACAGTACTTGTAGATTTTGCAGCTACACTCAACATTTTTAAAGATATATTTATTTTATATATTTATTTATTTTATGTATACTGCAGCTGTCTTCAGACACAGCAGAAAAGGGTGTCAGATCCCACTACAGATGGTTGTGAGCCATATTGTGGTTGCTGGGGATTGAACTCGGGACCTCTGGAACAGCAGTCAGTGCTCTTAACCACTGAGCCATTGTTCCAGCCCTGCACTCAACTTTTTAAGATAAGTTCTGTGATCCAAACTCTGGTCCTCAGGCTTCATGGGTCATCTCTCTCGTCTTCATGTATCTTTTATATCACTTCTTATGTGTCTTCCTTTCAACTGTCATTTTAAGAATATATAAAAGGTTTTACAAACTGAATGATCAGTGTGGATTTTAATAGCCAAACTAAAAACTATTTTAATATAATTTATACATATATTTTGCTATTACAGAGGGGATTAATTCAGTCTACTAAAAATGAGAGAAATTTATGTGTTTGAAGTCTATAATACTGCAAAGTAATAAAAAACAATTACATTGCAGATAATTTTAAAAATGGTTTTTTTTTTTTGAGAATGTCTGGTTGGTTGGTTGGTTGGTTGGTTGGTTGGTTGGTTGGTTGGTTGG
>NW_021604671.1:2737335-2747265 GCF_004785775.1 Grammomys surdaster | reverse complement strand
TGGTTGGTTGGTTGGTTGGTTGGTTGGTTGGTTGGTTGGTTGGTTGGTGGGTGGGTTGGTTGGTTGGTGGGTGGGTGGGTTGGTTGGTTGGTGGGTTGGTTGGTTGGTGGGTGGGTTGGTTGGTTGGCTGATTGGTTGGTTTTCTGAAAGAGGGTCTTTAATAGTCCAGGGTGCCCTTGAACTCCCTCTATAGCCAAACCCTTGAACTCTTACTGTCCACTACCTCCCCCTCCTAAGTGTTGAGATCACAAGTATGCACACTACACCCAGATTTGCCTTTATGTGTTGAATTTCAAGACAAAGTGATGCCAGCACCAGAGAAATAAAAATTGTTTTTATAGCTACCCTCTGAAAGTTATTTCATATAGTTTACTGCATTTGGTATTTATGATATTTGTGCTTGGGATAAGCATTCTTCCAGATTAACTTTGAGAATACTACACATTCTTATACAAATTTCCAGAGTTCCAAAAATAACCATATTCTCTTTTGACAGCCACTTGGTAAAGTAGCATAGGATGTAAGATAAACAAAGGCAGACACTATAGAGAGAGCTGAAATCTGCAAGCCACTGCTTCATCTTCAGAATTCACTTTCAGCAAGCAGGTGTGCTCCTTCTCCATTTTGTCTATGCACATAACAGAAAAACAACATTAAAAGTATAAGCAGAGGTGTGACCTATGATTTGCCCACATCAAAGGCATCTAATAATAGCTTCTATATAGAAGTATGGAGCTCTGCTCAGTGTAAACAAACACTTCTCTCTCCTGAGATACTCAGATGAACCTACTCATGTCAGATCTCTCCCAGAATTCTATTGTTGTCTCTCCAAACAAGCATTAAGGAAAACCACTGAATCTGGGACCAGGAGCTTTTCTCAAATGTGCTTCCTTTAAAAACATAGGGAAGCAGGATTTTTGGCCCCAGAAGGTCAAGGTCGGCAATCTGACAGAATTGGTCCTTCTGAGCTTCCTGTCTAGAAACACATTCTGTTATCTGATAAAAGCTCTTGTGCTGCAGACATTAGCCTCAGGCACTTACAGTTTTCTCCTCACCATCCAGGAAGCACACCTGTTAAAAGTCACAATCTATTTAATGATACCAAAATGCCTATTTCCAAGATAATGTAGACGGTGTGAATACTATGAAGAGTAGGTAATATTTCATCATTTTTATGTTACCACAAAGAGCTGCACAGTACTTATGCATAGGAAGTAACCAATATTTATTTAATGGAGTGTATTTTCAGCAATACATGGAGGTACTAGAGAGATGGTTCAGCAGGTAAGAATATACACTGCTCTTTGAAGGACCCAAGTTTTGTTCCTAGAACCCATTTTAGGTGGTTCACACCTATCTGTAACTCCAGCTCCAGGAAATCCAGTGCCCTCTTCTGGGCCTCTATGAGCACCTGCACTCATGTGTTAATCCCCCAACCCCAACACAGGCACACACATGCACATAATCAAAAAGAATAACTTTTTTTTTCTAAGAAGAAACTTGGGGAAAACACAGAATTAAGACTGCAAAGAAATTCAAACTGGGCTCCATGAAGATGGTATTGCTTTTGGTTGTCTGAATTTGTATGGAAATATTCGCAAATCTTGGCATCCCTCTGGAGTAAAAATGCATTTTGCTTAAGATTACTCTAGTACTGCTTTCATGGATTTGTACAATGCCTCTTGAGGATTTTGGGAGACCTTCTAATCAGTTATCTCTTTTTAGTGTTCTAGAATGTTCCATGCTATTGGCTCCATTATAAACATAAGGAAACTGAGATGACATGTATCCGAAGGCATCCAGTGGGAAAGCTTTAGAGATGGGCTGTCGCTGAATGTCTGTCACTATAAAGGGACCGTCTCATTTTTGTAGAGGAAGGTGCTGAAGCTCCAAGTTAGCAAGATGGGCTTGGTAAGCAAGATGCATCCTGGCTTCTGCTGTATTTTGGCTGTGTCTCTCCTTCTACTTAAGTATCATTGAACCTTAGTTTTGTTTCTAAGTTAAATACATAGGGAAGAAAACACACCAAGAAGGGGAGGTGGGCAATTTGTCAAGCCGACAAGTTCTTCCTCCACCTTGTCAGCTGACACTGCCCACTTCCTGTCTAGAGGAGAAGGCTCAAGGAAAATGTCTGAAGCATATTTCCTCTTGCTTTAATCTGCATCACAAGAAACCATAAAGATCTCTGATTCTGCATGAGAAAAAGAGAATTCCTGGATATGGAACCAAATCTAAATTAGGAAATCAGATGCATTTAGATGACAAAGTAGTTTGTTTATGTGAAATGCCACAGTATTGTTATCACATAACCTAAAATCTAGGATGGCCCATTTCCATTTAGTGTTGAAAGATTCTAGTTGCTTTTTTCTTTTTCTTTCTTTCTTCCTTCCTTCCTTTCTTCCTTTCTTTCTTTCTTTTATTTATTTTTTTTATGTTTTAGATTTCTTTTCAGAGACTAGAGGGTTTTAAAAATACCTTAGCGGTTGAGAGTACTCTTCCAGAGGACCCAGATTCAGTTCCCAGTACCCACATAATGTCTCACAACCATTTGTAACTCCAGTTCCAATGGATCTAGCACATTCTCTTCCAATCTCAATGGACACTACATGCACATGTTATATAGAGATATATCCAGACAAACATTCATACACAGAAAAATAAATAAATATCTTTAAAAAAATAAGATGTGGTTTAACAAGAATCAGTTTGAGATCAACTCCATAAAGAAAAGAAGGCTCCAACAACACATGACACATTGCAGGCTCCAGTGAGATGAGAAGCCATTAGCCACTGTACTTCCTTTAAGGAATTGCATTTGGAAACTTGGAAAAAAAAACAACCAAACAACAACAAAGAGAAAAGCACACAAAAACAAAGAAGCAAAAGCCGAAAGACCTAAGCAGAACCACATTTTGTCTGAGATTATGTTAATTAAAGATGCATTAAAATGATTTTCAAAAAGGTACAATGTTTCTAAACTCAGATGGGCTAAAAATCCTTGTGGATCAGTGTATTGACACAGGCCAATCTGGTAGTGGACACCAAGTAGTCAACATGACAGTCACAGGCGCCTTGTTGAGAGACAAAGGGTTCCTAGCCACACGAGCTTGCCGCAGTTCTGACCCAGTGGACAAGACTGTCTACAGGTAAAATACCACATGCAATCCAACAGGAAGTTCTGCTCTCCATAGGGGGTCTTGCTTCATCTGTTTCCTGAGACACAATGCCTACCAGAAGCATTGAGAGTCTGCATCTCAAAAAAAAAAAAAAAATGTAGACCCAGCTTAAATGCATGACTGCAATGGGTAACGATTAACCTTGGTAGCTGTGAAAACAATATGCCTAGGCTCTCCTGGAACACTGTGTTGTCTGTGGTAATGACTCAATACAGGCCAGTCATCAAATAAACAGAATTGTATGAGCCAGGATTCTGTTAGCAAAATTTCTGATACTATCTTTATTTAGAAAGTTTGTCTTACCACAATGTTCTTCCTGGAGAAACATCTATATTCTCTTAAATTAAAAGCTAGTTTCAGACAAGCCAAGGCTTGTATTCTTGGCTTTTATAACTTTAAAGGTCCAAATAATTTTGATTGTCCAGTAGTCCCTAAAAAGTAACCAGGTCAATCACTCTGGGTTCTTGGGAGGAAAGGCCGATTCCTTCCCAGTCATCTGGAAAGACCCAGTGTAGGTGTTCTGAGCAAGTGCTCAGGAATTCTGCAGGAAGAAGCCATGGAAATGACTCCAACCTCAGCTACCTCCTCCTCTGTGTATAAGAGTTCCTTATTAATTCAATCAAGTCCTCAAAGTGTAAAAATTGACAAAAATCAATGTTTTGTGCCACTGACCTTTGTACCTCCTAACCTTTCCAATGATTGCATTAGGTAAAAATGATCTGAACATACTAAATAAAATGCAAACACTGACAGATTTAATCCAATACCCAGCTGCATGCTGTCTACAGGTCTACACTTTAACATATTAGGGGATACACACATAGCTGAATGAGAAAGCACCTCACTAGTATGTATAAACTTCTGGGACATGCATATGTGTGTGTGTGGTATCAAATATATAAGAATAACAATATAGAAATGTGTATATTATATTACTACTAATTAACTGAAAACTGGGGGAGCCATCCCTGAAGAGAACTGGCTCTATAATTTCAAGTACTAAGAAAGCTGAGGTAGAAAAAATCTCAAAGCCATCAACCTAGACTACAGCATGAATTCAAGGCTGTCCTGAGCAAGTTAGCAAGACTAAAGAGGCTATAGAGGTAGCTCAGTGATGCCAGAGTGCAGCTCTGGAAGAGTTATACAGTGTGAGACCAGGCTCTAGGTTCAATTTTCAATAACCTACGACTAATAGTAAATTTGATCCATAATTGTGTATCTGATATGTGTGTGCACGTACATGTGTGTGTTCTATAATTAAATTTAATCTAAAGTCTAAAAAAAAGAATACAAAAAAGAGAAGTAATTTAAAAGATAAAGAATGTACATAACATAATAAAGAAAGTCATGTAACATTAGAAAGCAAATTTCAGAAGACAAAAATTCAGAAAAAGACATTTTACAAACAAGTAAAACTTCAGCTCAATTATTATACCTTATAAATTTAGACATAAATGTTCAAAGCAACTTCGACAAATTAAATCCAATGGCATATTAAAGGTATCATAAGCAAATGAATTGTATTTCAAATATGCAGGGCTTCTTTAACATCTAAAACCCAACTAAAGCTATTTATGAGACCATAAAACTAGAAAGAATATTTTATTATCTCAAAGGAGTCAAAAAATTTTGTTTTGTATAATTTATCATCCATTTTTTCTTAATTTTAGGAATTATTAATTTATTTTATGTATATGAGTACACTGTAGCTGTCTCCAGACACACCAGAAGAGGGTGTAAGATCCCATTACAGATGGTTGTGAGCCACTATATGATTGCTGGGAATTGAACTCAGGACCTCTGGAAGAGCAATCAGTGCTCTTAACCACAGAGCCATCTCTCCAGCCCCCTATCATTTTTTTTCTTATATAAACTTTTAGAAAACTGGAATTATAAAAAAAATCCTTATTCTTTTATAAGTAATATTAAAAATTAAGACCTACAACTAGCATTATAAAAATATGGTTTTGTCCCAATTATATACAGGGCAGATGTACTTGTTTTTCATACTTCATTTCAATATTATAGCTGAAGTTCTAAACAATGCAATCAGATAAGCAAAAGTTCAAAATGCATCTAGATGAATGGGAAAATAAGTGCAACTGTCTTCATTCGTAAGTAGCATAGCAACATGTAGAAAATATGACAAAATAACCACAGGAAAACTAATAGGTGAGTTTAGCAAAACTCAAAGTTAAAAGGTCAGTATATCAAAATCAATTGCATTTCTATGTACAGCAAAATCAGAAAACAGTATCATTTGCAGCACATTAAAAAGCACAAAATACCTAGACACAAATCTAATAAAAGACATGAGAATGACTCTACTATTCATTTAAACAATATAGAATCTGTCTTGGAAAGTTAAAGACCAAAATTAATGATGATATTAATTGCTCTTGAATTGAAAGATTTAATGTTCTAACATGCCAATTCTCTCCAAATTATTCTGTTAATTTTATTCTAGCCCAATCTAGGTCCTAGATGACTGATTCGTAGAAATTTACCAGCTCATTCTAAAACTCGCATAGAAACACATAGGACCAATAATAACTAAACATCTGTAAGCAAGAAAAAGCAGGTGATGGTGGTGCACACCTTTAATCTCAGCACTCAGGAGGCAAAGATAGGTAATCTCTGAGTTTGAGGTCAGACTGGTCTACAGAGAAAGTTCTAGGACAGCCAGGGCTATACAAAGAAATCCTGTCTCAAAAAAAAAAAATAAAGGAGAAGAAAAAGAAGAAGGAGAAGGAGAAGGAGAAGGAGAAGGAGAAGGAGAAGGAGAAGAAGAAGAAAACATACACTATCAGATTCTAGAACCTATCATGAAATGTCACTAATCAGAACAGCATATTGTTACTGTGATGGCAATCTCATGGAAGTAAATGGCAAATCCAGGAACAACTCCACACATAGGAAATTACTTTTGCAAAAGTCAATTCCCAAAAGTAATGTAAGATAAGAAAGGAAGATTACTTTCAACTAGTGGTACTAGAACAACTCAATATCCTCATGTGAAGACTGAACTTTGACCTTTACTTTATACTACATCTATTATAGCACAAAATGTATCATATACTTAAATCTACAACTAAAAAACTCGAAGATGAGAACATGAAGGAAACTTCATGGTTTAGACATATTAGTTACAGTGCCAAAATTGCAAGTTAACACATTGCTAAAAACAAAAATGTTAAAGCAAAAACGCTAAAAAAATAAAATAAAATAAAAAATAAAGCCTGGAGATGTGGCTCAGTGGCAAAGCAATTACCACACAAATGTGAGAGCCTGTGTTTAGATCTCTAGAACCCACATGAAGCCAGATATGGTAGCACAGTAGCATATACCTGCAATCCCAGAACTCCTACAGGGACTTTTACCTGCAGGAAAAAAAAATAAATTCAACTCTTATCTTTCACCTTGTACAAAAATGTTTTTCAAAATCAGCTAAGAACTTTAATTTATTGCCCGAAATATTAAAACTTCTAGAAGAAAATGTAGGAGATATCTTTCAAGATATTTGGGTAGAACACCAATAGTACAGTCTTTCAACAAACAAGCCTGTATAGCAATTAAAAGAGCAACCAGCCCACAGAAGAGGATGAAATCTTTACCAGCTACACTTCAGAGAGCCAATATCCAGAATTTACAAAGAACTCCATAGAATTCTACACTATCCTATCATAGAGATATTGTAACCGATGCTTATTCATTGTAGCAAATAATTGAAATCAACTTAATTTTCTATCAACAGATGAATGAACACTGAATATACATATCTATGTATATATGATGAATTCTATTCAGCTCTCAAGAAAAATTAAATTACAAAATTTGCAGGGAAATTAGTCGGCCTAGAATATATAATATTAAGGTTGCATAATCTAAGAACTAAAAAATGTATGTTCTTTCTGTGGTGATTTAAATAAGAATAGCCCCAGTAGACTCATAGATTTCAATGATTGGTCACCAAGGAGCAGCATATTAAGAAGTGTGGCTTTGTTGAAGTAAGTACATCCATGTTGGAGGAAGTGTGTCACTGGGAGTGAACTTTGAGGTTTCAGAAGCCCAAGCCAGTCTCTCTCTCTCCCTGTTACCTTCAGATCCAGATGTAGAACTTCTCCAGCAACATATCAGCCTGCCTACCCCCATGCTCTCTATCATGACAATAACGGACTAACACTCTGAAACTATATGCAAGCCACAATTAAATTCTATAAGAATTACCATGGTTATGGTATCTCTTCTAGCAATAGAACACTAAGACCATTGCTGTTATAAACTTGACTATGTGGTTTGTTGGCAGAATGTGAGCTTTGAGACTTTACATTAGGAAAGCAGTTGAACAAGAAGCAGGTCTTAATAGGCCTTATTGGTAAGATGAGATGCTGAAAGCAATGCAGATTATGACAGCCTGGGTCAATAGTGTTCACAGGAGAAGAATATTAGCAAGGGGTCTAGAGACAGTTTTCATAATATTTTGGCAAAGAATGCAGTTGCTTTCTGCTCTTGTCAAAGAAAAAAAGTCTGCCTGATGCTAAGTTAAAAAGAGTTTGGGATTAATGGCATTGGAAGAGAAGATTTTCAGACAGTCTAGTATGGAGTTTATTACTTCTTTTTACATCCAGCCACAGTTTTCTCTCCCTCCTCTCCTCCCAGTCCTTCCCCTTCTATGCCCCTTTGCCCCATGCCCATCCACCCCACCTCCATTTCTCTTCAGAAAAAGGCAAGCTTCCTATGGATATCAACCAAACATGGCATATCAAGTGTAGTAGACAAGGCACCTTGCCTCACATTGAGGCTGGACAAGGCAACCCCTTAGGAGGTAAGGAATCCCCAAAGCAGGTAAAAGAGTCAGAGACAGCTTCTGCTCCCATTTTTAGGGTTTCCAGTAAAAGACCAAGCTACACAACTGTAACATATATTGTCAGTCCCATGCAGGATCCCTGGTTGTTGGTTAGGTTTCTGTGGGCTCCTGTGAGCCCAGGTTAATAGATTCTATAGGTTTTCTTGTAGTGTCCTTGACTCTTCTGGATCTACAATCCTTCTTCCTCATCTTCAGATGGATTCTCTGAGTTCCCTCTTATGTTTGGCTGTGGGTCTCTCCATCTGTTTCCATCAGTTGCTGGATGAAGCCCCTCTGATGACAACTGAGGTAGGCACCAATCCATGAGTATAACAGAATATCATTAGGAATCATTTCATTGACTATTTTTTTGTTTTTCGGTGTTGCTGCTGCTTCTGCTGCTGCTTCTGCTGCTGCTGATGTTGCTGCTGCTGTTTTTCCAATTGTGTTTGGTTCTATCCTAAGTCCCTGGGCTATCCAGCTTCTGGGTCCTGGTCATCCAGGCAGTGTCAGGGGTGGTCTCTCTCACATGACATAGATCTCAGGCTATCCCAGTCATTAGTTGGTCACTCCCACCATTTCTGTTCCACCTTTACTCCAGAACATCTTGTAGGCAGGAAAAATTGTAGGTCAAAGATTTTGTGGCTGGATTTGTGTCACAATCCCTCTACTGTTGTCTTGCTTTGTTTCAAGAGATTGCCAGTTCAGGCTCCATGTTCTCCATTGCTTGGAGTCTTACCGAGGGGTTACCATCATAGATTCCTGGGAGTTTCCATTGCACTAGGTTTCTAGCTTATCCCTGAGATGCCCTCCAGTTCCACTTGTCTTCCCAGTATTCTCTCCCTCCATCCTCCCCAACCTGATTCTTTCTGTTTTTGTCCCCCCTTGATGCCCTCCCCACACAATGTCTATGCTATTTCCCCTTCCCAGGGAGATTCATGTGTTCTTCCTTGAGCCCCACTCCACCCCATGTTATTTAGCTTCTCTAGTTATGTGGATTGTAGTATGGCTATGCTTTACTTTACAGTTAATATTGACTTATAAGTGAGCATATATCATCTTTGTCTTCTGTGTCTGGGTTGATTTCAAGCTCTACTACAGAACTATAGTAATAAAAAGTGTATGGTATTGGCATTAAAAAGACAGGTGGATCAATAAAGTCCAAATCAAAGATTCAGACATAAACCCACACACCTTTGGACACCAAGTTTTTGACTAAGAAGCCAAAATTATACAATGAAAAACAGAAAGCAACTTCAACAAATGGTGCTGGTCTAACTGGATATTTTCACATAGAAGTATGCAAATAGTTCCATATCTATCACTGTGCACAAAACTAAAGTCCAAGTGGATCAAAGACCTCAACATAAAACCAGATACACTGAACCTGATAGAAGAGAAAGTGGGAAATAGCCTTGAACACATTGGCACAGGAGATAACTTCCTGAATAGAACACCAATTGGTGGCCACTCCGATGAAGATCTATAGTGAAAAGGAGGAAGCTAAACTGGAAAAAATGCAAAATGTATAGTTTGAAGGGAGAAGAAACACCAGGAAGTGCTCAGAGATAAAAAGTTTAAAGAAATGCAGGATGTTAAATGGAATAAAGGGAGTGGTAACCTCAGGGCAAGACCCCCACCCAGCTCAGCTTCCAATCTGTGAAAAGGAATCAAAGAAGAGCTTGGTGCTAGGCGCTTGGTGCTAGGTCATACTTTTAATCACAGCACCCAGGAGGCAGAGACTGGCAGATCTCTGAGTTTGAGGCCAGCCTGGTCAACAGAGCAAGTTCCTGGGTATGCAAGTATAGGCAGTGAAGAAAATCACAGAAAGAAAGAAAGAAAGAAAGAAAGAAAGAAAGAAAGAAAGAAAGAAA
Organism: Grammomys surdaster; assembly: GCF_004785775.1. NCBI lineage: Eukaryota > Metazoa > Chordata > Mammalia > Rodentia > Muridae > Grammomys > Grammomys surdaster. The sequence goes on along the minus strand of NW_021604671.1, from coordinate 2,737,369 downwards.
GAAAGAAAGAAAGAAAGAAAGAAAGAAAGAAAGA
>NW_021604671.1:2734526-2737325 GCF_004785775.1 Grammomys surdaster | reverse complement strand
AGAAAGAAAGAAAGAAAGAAAGAAAGAAAGAAAGAAAGAAAGAAAGATGGTGAAAATGGCCATACTCCTGCCCCAGCAAACCATAGAATTTGGCCGCTTTGGGCACATGGTACTATCCATTACAGCTAAGAGATTGCCATGAGTCTCAGAAAAGACTTTGAACTTTTGCCTTTTTAACACTGTTAAGACTGTTATAGACTGTGGGAACTTTTGAAGTTGGACTGAATACATTTTTGCTTTAAAACATGGCCATAAGCCTATGGGAGCAGGGAGTGGAACATAGTGGTTTGAAAGAGAATGCCCCCCTTACGCTCATAAATTTTCATGCTTGGTCAGCAGGTCAGAATTATTAGGAGATGTAGTTTGGTTAAAGTAGATGTTGCTCTGTTGAAGGAAGTGTGTCACTGAGGATGAACTTTAAAGTTTCAGAAGACCAAGCCAGGCCCAATGACCCCTCTCTTCTTACTGCCTTCAGATCCAGATGTAGAACTTTCAATTTCTCCAGCACCATGTCTGCCCGCCTTCCACCATGCTCCCTATAATGTCTATAAAGGACTAAACCTATGAAGCTGTAAGCAAGCCCCAATTAAATTCTTTCTTTTATAAGAGTTGCCATTATCACGATGTCTCTTCACAGCAACAGAAAACTAAGTTCTCATATGCAGAACCTACCCACTAATATATCTCAACAAACAGTGTGCTTTTCCTGGAGGAAGACTACTTCCCTCACTGTCAGCATTCCTTAGTTGCCTGAGGTTCTTTGTGTAGAGTTAAGGCCTCATGGGCTTTTACTCATCCACTTAGAATGTCTATTGGTGTGATCCTGGTTCAGCTCATGTTAAAGCAGCCTTGTTGGCAAGTCTTCATGGATGTAGCTCCTGACATTACAAGAAGATACAATCTCACAGGTTATGGCTCTCCTAATTCTCCCTGATTCTGGCTCTTCTAATCTTTCTGGCCATCTTCTGCAATATTCCCCAAGGCTGAAGTACGGAAGTTGTTTTCTAAACTTGTCTGTTATGGCTGTTCCACAACTCTGCATTTTAACCAGTCATGATTGGTTAAAATTTCCCTAATAACTAATGATACTGTGTATCTTTTCATGTGTTTATATATCATGTACACATTATCTTTGAGAAGATACCTGCTCAAATAAAAATATCATAAACAACAACTAATCAAATTCAAAGACAATACAACTCAAAGGACTTCAATTCATGTTGAAATTTATACTTTCACTATCACATATATTTTTATGTGCTTATCCACCACCAAAATTGAAACTCCATGACAAAATTAGAACTAGAAAACAATTAACTTTATATGGCCTTCATAAATTGTGTCTATTACCTGTGTTGGCCCTTTCTTCTTCTACTTTCAATGTTAGGCTGCGACCACAGCTACATTTGTGTGTGTGTGTGTGTGTGTGTGTGTGTGTATATTACACTTGTTTGTAGACAGACAGATGATACAGATATATAGGTAATAGATAGATAGATGATAGATGATAGATAGATAGATAATACATATATACATACATACATACATACATATATACATACATACATATACAATAAAGGAGAGTGATGGATAGATGATAGATACTCCATCCAGCTTTGAAAAAAGATAACTTGGGTCATTCGTATGAGGACTCAAGGAGAGATGATGATCAAAGAATATAAAGTCTTAATTAGACTTCCGGTTTGGGACCGAGCCTAGAGCAGGTCGCAGGCAGCAGCTCCGTACCCAACCGCAGAAAACCAAGAAAAACAGGGACTCCCAGGAGCTTGAACTCACGCAGCATCCCAGGTAAAATTGAATCACCCGTGATGCCTGCTATTAGAAGTTCTAACCCAGATGGACCAGAAGCCAGGAGCCTCGCCCTTACCCTCACCCCCTACCTTTTCCCACCTGCACAAGGTCCCCTGAAGCTGGGCAACTGCAAGATCCCGCTTGGCAACTGCAGATAGACTCAAAGCAGTGTACCATATCATCTGAAGAATAGCAGGGAGACCATAACTCAAGCAGTGTACCATATCTTCTGAAGAATAGCAGGTTGCAGTCCTCCTCGCCCCCACAAATAACCAGGACCCGCCGGTCGGGTCAAGTGGCACCCAGACGTGGGGCTCGAGGCACGGACCCCTCTGGATGGACCCTCATTGAGAGGATGTGCGCAGGACATCAAGATTGAGCAAGACAGAGATCATCGCCCGCGACCTGTCATCCACGGAACCAGGTTGATGCTGCCATCAAGAAGGCAGTTGAAGTTCATTACCATCAGCTGAAAATTGCAGAGGATCCAGAAGTGACTCCGCAGGAGACTGACACAGCTGTCAGCTCCCCTGCCTCCCCCTACGGTCGACCCCTAGACTTCCATGCCCTCCAGAAGGGTTCCTGGTATGCCTGGCTTTGCCCTCATTTCTCTCGCTAGAGAGCTTGGCCTCTTGATCACCACAACAAAAATTGGCTTTTTCCTAAACCAAGGCCACCCTTGATATGGCCGATAACATTGGGGAGCCTTCCTTTATGACAATATTACACCCCAAACTGACAAATGGTTGGTAACTTGAACATTTACAAGAGACTAGGATGGCTGTGAGTTAGTCCAATGACGGGATTATTGTAGGTCCACTTCCCAGGGGCCCACCCAATCCAGCCGAAAAGGAGTGCGTGGTGCTGGGAGTGGGTGCAGCCTACATGGCCTAAGACAGGGCTCTCACCCTCCTTTCACCCACATCAGAGTCCCTTGACATTGCCCATCGTCGACAGCCTAAAGCCTTCGACCATCGATGTGACTCG
>NW_021604671.1:2710787-2734126 GCF_004785775.1 Grammomys surdaster | reverse complement strand
GTGTGTGTGTGTGTGTGTGTGTGTGTGTGTGTGTGTGTTTCATTTTAGAATCCACAACATTGGGGCAGTATTGAATAACTTGTGCCGGGGAGATTAGAACAGATTTATCAATTGCAGTTACAATTTTTTTTTTTTCTGGGGGATGGGGTGAGTTTTTTGCTTTGGTCTGGTTTGGTTTTGGGAATGTTTGTTTGTTTGTTTGTTTGTTTGTATTTGAGACAGGATTTCCCTGTGTGGCCCTGGCTGACTGGAACTCATGTTGCAGACCAGGCTGGCCTTGAACTCAGATCCACTTGCCTCTGCCTCCCAAGTCCTGGGATTAAAGATTGGTGCTACCCATTTCCCTCAATGAAAATTTTTTCTAAAAAACTAAGATGTACACTATCTTCTACCCAGCCTTTTCATTTCTAAACACTTACACTAGAGAAAAGAAAATCAGTGTCTATCCAAATATTTTACATCACTGCCTATTTTATATTATATATACAATTATTAGTAATAACAAAGAACTAAAATCAATCCAAATTCTCAACAATAGATGAACAGATAAATAACTTCTGCTTTATCTGAACAATGAAATATTAATCAGCAACAAGAAACTACTGAATCACTGATACCAACAACCCCATGTGTACATCTCAAATAGTACAGAGAAAAACATGTGATTTTGTTTAAACAAAACTGTAGACGTCATAGACTTATTCATAGCAAGAGCAGACTCTGGCTGCTGGGGGACGAGGGTCAGGAGTGAGAAGGAACACTTGGCAAGAAGCATATAGAAGCATCTGGGCTGTGTGGAACATTTTACAATCAGAATTTCGTCAGAGCAGTGGACATATTTTAAACTTATCAGGTGTGGAGTTTAAACGCATATCATTAATTTTATTTCCATTGTTCCTTACTATGGCTATGGGTAAAATAGGCTGCAGCAGAGGTGGTCCTGATGGGTTTTCCACACGGCTGGTCCCACATTCCGGAGAAACATTTAAGGTTCCAGAGGCCAGAGGCTTCTGTGGCGGCAGACCCCAATGACACGAGAATCTCCATAGTTCCAAAAGGGTTTTATTTTCATGGTGGATGGTGGATGGATCTGGAAGCATGCCCATGAAACTCAGGGCAGTCCTGAGTTAAATAGGGAGGGAGAAAGGGGGAGGATCTGGGGAGGCATGCTTAATTTGCTCCGCCCTCTGGCCTTCATTAGTATGTAAATCCCTAGGGCCTGAGGCCTCTAATCACACCCTCTACCTGTGCACTTTGGGAGGGGCTGTAATGGCCTAAGTGACTGAACAATGTAGGTCTATGGAGACGAGACTGTGTATGAGGACCCTGGGTTCTGGGGATGTGGCCAAACTCCTGCCAGTTCTCACTCAGAGTCTCGGGGTTCCAGGCCCATGCCCAGCCATGAACCAGGATACCCTTACACAGCCCCACATATGGCTATTTTAAAATCTGTAAGATGTAACTTTTCTCTTCAAAATAACTTCTAAAATATTCTTCATATAATCCCTGCATCTCTAATAAAGCTGATTCCTCCTGTACATTGCTTGGGTTATAGCCATAACTAGGATCTGTTAGTTAGATTTTCAGATTTATTTAGAATTACTTATAAAAAGACTATGGTTTGAGTTTTGATATAGGATCTCATATGACTCAGACTGACTTGGAATATATTGTGTAGCCAGCAGTGGTCTTGAACTCTTGCCTCAGTCTCTGGAGTACTGTAATTAGAGGTGTGAGCCACCACATCTAGCACAATTAGAATTGATAATGTGTTAAAACATTCATGTGACATCATTCAGTTGCTATTTTCCCTTTAGGATTTAATAATCCTTCTGAGAATTTTTAAAGTCTGAAATATTACACTATTTTAATTAGGAAAAAAAAGAGCCCGAAAAAGCCTCTAACAGACAAGAAAAAGATAGGTGAAAATTAACACTAGCCTTGCTTGGATTGCCCCTTATCAAAGCCAGTTAGCCAAATTCATGGAAGATTTAAGGCTCATATATTCTTTGGGCTTTTCAACAATATTTCAAAAATAAGCTTGTGCTCTGATGCATGGAGTCCCTCCCCAAGAGCCCCTGTCACCAACCCAACTAAATGCATCCTCAATCCTGGCTTTTGGGCACCTCCTCTTGAGAAAAGTGGACTATTTTTTTAAGGACCTATTGTGTGAAAAACACAGTTCTTTTGATTTACCTACAAAGATATCAACCTTATAAGCAGTAAGTATTACAGTATTCAATCAACAGCCTGGAAGAGAAATATAAGAGACAGGGGTAATTAACTGTGGCCAGGAAGGGCTTAAGGGTAGGCACAGTGGTAAAGTATACATCTAGTGTAAGTGAGACCTTGGGTTCAGGCCTCAGCACCAGAAAGAAAGGAGGATGGTAAAGGGAGGAATGAAGGAAGACCAGGAGCTGTCTGTCCTAGATAACTGCATGAAGAGAATCCTCAGATCCTAGGGACAGAGGGTGTGAGAGGTTGAGACATGAGAAAATACAGTAAATAGGCTATATAGATCAGCATCTTGTTTTTGCCTCTGCTGTGTGTGTGTTGCACTCCGGTAGTGCATGCACATTGCATTTCTCTGTACCTTTGTTCCTACAGCCAGAGCCTATACTCTAGCTCCTGGGATGGTTCCAGGCAGATGAACACTATTTAAATCTTTCAGCAAATGTAGTGGATGAAATAGTGGTCTTTGGGCAATAAGTAATTCAATATGAATATACCACAGCATGTGTGTGCTGTCTTCTTTCCTGACAAGGAGTACTAAAGGAAGCCAAAGCTAAGAACAGAAGTGCAAATGATACTTCACAGTGCATTCAGGATTTCTGCAGTCTTAGAACAGAAGATTAACAAAGGAAAGGGAACCAGTTAAAGCATTGCTGAGACCCAAAGTGGAAAGTTTACTCTCTGTTTCATTTGATGATATTGGAGGACTTTTTACTACTCAGACATGGAGTGCTTTGTAATTCACAGTAATTGGCACTGCTAGATTTTCTCAGAAAACTAGATTTTGAAATTACAGTTTGCTAATTACCACTTTAGGCAACAGCTCCTTTGACAGCTGACTCTTCTTCCCAGAAGCCTTTGTTTACAAGATGCACAATAGAATTCCTCACAAGTCCTCAGATTTCAGCCTAAAAGCACCTCGGTCGGAAAAGCTGACTGTGTACATCTTACAATCCAGGCTTTCTCAAGCCTTATCTGGTATCACGAAAGAAGGCTAAAAACAATAATAATAATAAAAATACTTTCAGGTGAAAAGAATTATAGTACCATCCAATAGAACAAAGGGAAGGGGAAGCCAGTCCAGTGCCATAGCTCACCCACTTCCGAAGGCACCTCTGTTCTAGAATTTCCTAACAGCAGGCCCATTTCTGGGTATTTTACTCTCCCCACTGTGACCTTCCATACAGCAGTAGAATACATGTCTTATAAAAAACAGGACTGTCTCCACAGCCCTCTCCTCTCTAGAGAGAACTTATGAAGCATAGGCCTTAAATATCAGCTACTTTTATGGTTTGTCTTGCTAAATGAACCATTCACTGCATATCTAGTGGAATACATTTTAATATTGGCATGACTTAAAATTACTATATCTCTCCAGTGGAAAATACCAGCATAGCATCCTTCTCTAATGTTTTCTCTCATATTAATACTATTTCCCCGGTTTAGAGGAAGTTCCAAATATAGTTGCTTTAACCACATTATTAAGGAGACACCTTTTCCTCATCATACAAATTATTAAGACTTATTTTTCTGCTCAATGTTCTCTTTTTGTCATGTGTTATTCATGTCAGAACAGCTGTAACAGCTTCCAGCTTGCCAGAAGTTTTTCTATGCCTGTATAATTTCTTTTGGTTCCTCTAGACTTCTATCTAGTACAGTTTTTTCTACAAGACATACTACATTGATACTGAGCTGTTACAATGAACTTGTGGAAGCTTATTGCCTAACCTGGGGATTCTGGTTCACCATCCCAAGAGTCTGTATTTTGTCATCCCAGGGTTGGAGCCTATGCACCACTGTGTGTGTTTCCTACTTCTGTGTTTTGAATGACAAAGGGTCCCATGTACCCACGCATCTGGGGACTGGTACCCAACTAGTAGAGCCTTTTCAGGAAGTAGACCTTTCTAGAGGAAGTATATCACTAGGAGTGGGCCTTGAGAATGTATGCCACTTCTCACTTCCAGTTTGGGTTTTTTGATTCCTATATGTGGTTAAAAATATGATCTTCCAATTCCTGCTGGCTGCTGCCCACTGCCTGCTGCCATGCCTCCTCTGCCACTGTGGACTCTCCCTCTTGAGCTAAAGGTGAAAATAAACTCTTCCTTTTATAAGTTACTTTTGATCATGGTATTTTATCACAGCAATAGAAAAGTAATTAATATACCTATCATTCCCAATTAACCTTCTATACCTCCATTTCTTACATGCACTCCATTCTTTTAACAGAAACATCCTTTATATTTCCATGTATAGAACTGACATGATCAAGTCTAGCTTCTCAAACATCCTTATCATTGACCCAACATGTGACATTCTAAATATTCCACTCACTACTTGCTTTTCCTCCTGATGTTTACTAAGATGTCAGAAGAAAATACAGATTTCCTCCCTCTCCCTCACCAATGGAAGCACATAAACTCCTCTAGTTACATCCTGTGTAAGAAGGAAACCACTCTGTGACAGTGACTACAAGTTCATTTCAGTCATCCCACATACAAAAAGAATTGCACAGTATTTGTCTCTTTGTGAGTGTTCCACCTCATTTAGCACAAGGCCTCAAGGCTCATGCATGTTACAGCTTGTGGCAGTGTTGTTCCTTTTAAAGATTAGCTAACAGTGTGTGTGTGTGTGTGTGTGTGTGTATGTGTGTGTGTGTGTGTGTGTGTCTGTGTCTGTGTGTGTCTGTGTCTGTGTGTCTCTGTGTGTTTCTATTTGTATGTATGTTTCAGTGTGTCTGTGGAGGTTCATGTGTATCTGTGTGTGGTCATCCCACAGTATCTGTGGAATATTGATTCTAGGAACCCCTGACAGAGTTTCTCAAGCCTATGAATGCTCTTATAACATGTCATAGGATTTACATACAACCTAGTACAATCTACCCCCATATGCTTTAAATTATCCCTATAGTTCTTACATTTCCTAAGACAGAATAACTGCTATATATAAACAGTCATTTTGCTGGACTGTTTAGGAAATAGTGACTAGAAAAAAGTCTGGATATACTCAGGACTGATGCGATTTTTCAATTTTTTTAAAAAAAAATATATGGGAGACTAGTTGCATTTGATTTCAAATTGAAAGCTCTTATGTGTAACAGAAATAAAATAAAAATTTTAATGACAATCATTTAAAGGAAGAAATCTCCTTGTCTCCACCATCACCCAACCTATGAGGTGTGACAGAGCCATTCTCTTTCCTATTTAGGCACAGACCTGAGAGGCTGTGGCAGGACCCATGCTTGGCTTCTTTAAGTCTAAATGAACTTTTAAAAATCTATAATAGGCCAGGCGGTGGTGGTGTACGCCGTTAATCCCAGCACTTGGGAGGCAGAGGCAGGCGGATTTCTGAGTTTGAGGCCAGCCTGGTCTACAGAGTGAGTTCCAGGACAGCCAGGGCTACACAGAGAAACCCTGTCTTGAAAAACCAAAAAAAAAAAAAAAAGAAAATCTATAATAGACAAATATCCAGAAAGCCACAGATTACTAGACTTGGAGAGAAAAAAAAACTGGCCTAGGAGGTAGCTCAGTGGCAGAGTGCTTGCATGGCATATGCAAGACACTGAGTTTGATTCCTAGTATTGCAAAATCAAACAAAAAGAAAAAAAAACAGAAAGATGAACAAGCAGACAGGCATAGAGTCAAAGACACACAGAAAACAACGTTCATAGCTATCATGATTGTTGCATGGTTGTATTAGAATTTGAAACACGTGGCTTTAGTTAGCAGGGAAAAAAACCGAGAGATGCCAACACAGAAGCCTTTGTACCATTAGAAAGGGCACAGACAGAATGCTGCTGATGTGGATGTATTTGTTTGTTTGTTACCAATAAATAATCTGAGGACTAGAGATGGGGCTCAATTGTAGAGCATTTCCCCAGCACGCATAAGGGTTCCACAAAGAATAAAACCAGTGATATAAGAGAAGTTAAAATGCAAATAACTAGCACTTCCTTTTTGCTAGTGCTCACAATCTTCTCAATCCCCCAACCCAAAGGGAGATTAAGACAGCTCATGGCTGGAGATGCATGAATAGAACAAGCTTGTGACCTATTCAGTTTTAGAAGATGAAGATAGAAATGACAACAAGCATGTTTGTGATTTAAATAAAAACTAGAAGTCCCATGTGAACTCCAGAAGATGCCTCAGGTGACCAAAAGAATCACACCCCAGCAAGAGTGACAGCTAAGTCCCCAGCTCCCAATTCGTTGAAGCAGACTTCTCCTGGAGATGAGTTGAAGAGGGGTTCAAAGTGGATGCAGAGGAAGGAAAGCCCAGGAAGGCACCACAAAGTCCCCACCTCCCATAGTGCCCAGTAATTTCCTGAGCCCCAAGCAGAGGGATAAGGTCAACCCTCAAGCCTGCAGCTTTCACTAGACAGAATGTGATCTGGCACAAAAAGCAGCCAAGTTATAAACATGCCACCCATAAGGCCTGTGCTGGCTGGCCACTGCACTGCACAAGCTACATATTACAGTTTGGGTTACATCTGAGCAAAGAGCCCTGCTCAGATACTGAACAGTGGGCCTGGCATCAGATTCTTTCCCTGATCAATTACAAAAGCTCTCTTCATTTTATTTACTACTCTACTGCCATTGGTGTGCGTCATCCAGGAATGATGACGACAGAGATACCTTTCCTGTCAGTGGAGCGGATTTCCCACACTACCCAGCACTGGAGAATTGGGATGTTGTTTATCTCTGAGCTGAACTTAACTCATAGTCCCCATTTCCATGGATGGCATCTTTATAACTCAGCTGCCTCTTGTGCCAAATCATATTTCTGCCTATTGAAGGCTGTGAGCTTGAGGGTTTTTTTGCCCCTCTGCCTGGGACTCAGGAAGTCCCTGGGCACAATAGGAGGTGGGGACTTATTCGTGGCGCCTCTGGGCTTTTCTCTTTGCACATCCTCTGTGGATGTGCACCTCCATCTCCAGGACAGGTCTGTTCTTTTTCATCCTAGCTTCAAGGAGTTGAAAGCTGGAGACTTAGCTACTTTCACTCTTTTCTGGGGTGTGGTGCTTTTGGTCACCTGAGGCATCTTCTGGAGTTCACATCGGACTTCTAGTTTCTATTTAAATCATAAGCATGCTTGTCATTTCTATCTTCGTCTTCTAAAACTGAATAGACCACAAGCTTGTTCTATTCATGCATCTCCAGCCCTGAGTTGTCTTAATCTCCCTTTGGACTAGGTGGTAACAAGGTTATGAACACCAGCAAAAAGGGTACACTAGTTATTTGAGTTTTAAAAGTGTCCTATTACTGGTTTTATTCTTTGTGGAACCTTTACACAAGCTGAGCAAATGCTCTACAACTGAGCCCCATCCCCAGTCCTTTAGATGAGTTCTGAAATTTGTTTACTGCTAAAAAACAAACACACTGAAATCTTTCAACTTGAGTCAAAAACTATTAGTTTTATTTATTACAGATGAAAAAAAAACAGAAAAATGAGGAAATTTTTCACTGTTTACAATACACCTAACTTTACTCTGAAAGTATCACAAGGAGCCTTGGTGACATTCCCACTTCATGGGAAACTCATCCTGGCATTGTTTGTAAGGACGCCAATCTAGAAAGAAGATTTCAAGTCTAAGCATGATTATTTAGGAAGGAGGATCCTTATTCTGCGGCCAGCCTGGGATACATAGTGACACCTTGTCTCAGAAGTACCTTCCTATTCAAATTCACTATTTAAAAACTCACTATTAAAGGATAAACAGGCCTGCTCTAGTTGTGGGGGAGGATGGAAAAGAAGGAGAAATGTGAGTAAAATAACAATAAGACTGACTACCTAAAAAGTCATAAGGAATCAGGCCATTAACTAGCTACCTAAAAATAACTGTAACACATGTGAGTCTGTGTATGTGTGAAATGCATATGATTTAAATGAAATGTTCTCATTTAGGCTCAAAAACATGAACCCTCAAAAGTCATAAACTATATATCTTATACCCTGGGGATAAGCTCTCTTTTGAGTTGTTGGTCAGGGTTGTCCAAAAGATTCCCAAAACATTATAGGCCCTTGCTATTCCACCTGCTTGCCCCTCAGAGGTGGAAGGTAAGTCCCTACTTCTGAAGACACCAGAAACTTAGAAACAAGGCCCATAGAATCCAAGCTGGATCTTACCTGAAAACTTCCTGCCTGAGCCTTCATGGTGCCAGAAGGTGGCATGCAAGCTTCCAAAGGGAAGAAAGCAACCAGTAGTTCTATCCAGATACGATACCTATGAACCACAACATTGCTGTGTATGGCACAGAAGCCCTAAGAGTACAATAGTAGCGTAAGTACCATGGCAGTAACCAATAGTCTTAAGGCCCACTCAGTAAGAGGGAAACCATCCCTGCTACTGGAAACCTAGTCAGTGTCTCAGGGCTAATGAAGTCATGAATCTTGGATGAAGATCTACAACTGACATTTTACTAAGGAAGCATAAACCCTAGCTATATTTTAAATGTTTACCCTTATGCCCAGAGACAAGTATAGTTCTCCCCCACACATCAAGGAAATTTCTATTATCAATAGACGAGACTTTAACAGAAAACCACAAGTGAGTTGTGGAACTCAGTCCTCATTGATGCATCTACAACACAACTCCTACACCTAAGGCCCAGGGGTCACTGCAGAAGAAAGGATGTGGAAAGACTCTAAGAGCCAGAGGAACAGAAGCTGTGCTCTGAGATTCTGTGTACTAGAAATGTCAGAGAAGCTGCACCCATGTTAACAGTCTCACCAACATGGCTGCCTAACACATTACCTGAAGAAGGACGACACCAATAGACAAGTTAACATCGAAGAGGGAAAGCCCACAAGGCCTCCGCCCTTGACAAAAACTACAGGCAACTAAGGAGTGCTTGGAGAGGAAGAAAGTATTTGCCCAGTGATGAGCACACCAATGGGTTAACCAATGTTAAATAGTCAGCCCTGAAAACACATACATACAAGTAACATTATACGGACTGAGCAGGTTATATTTCTATATTTTGGAATCACATGAGTAACAATAAAGTAAAAGAGGCCATGAATTTGAAAGAGAGCAGGGTGGAACTACATGGGAGGGATTAGACGAATATAAAAGAATAGAAAAACAATGTAAGTATATTATAATTACAAAAACAAATTTAATAAATGTAAATAAAACTTTTTAAAAATCATTTCTCTTCTCAAAATTTGTATGTCAAAATTGGATGCCTACTTGGTTTTGCTTCTTTGTTTCGCTTTGTTTTTCCTCCCTAGATCCACTCACTATTCTGACCTATTTCTCTGACTTATAGAAATGTAGATCTGGAAGGAGATTTAGAAGGAACCCAGGTTAGAATATATTGTTCCAAGAATGAAATCATTTTAATGTAAAGCAGACAGTGGCTGAGATAGGGCTTGAACCAAAACATTATGAGTCTATTTTAGATTCCTATATTTACTCTAGGAGACACATCTCCTATCTCCAGAAGTCAGCCTCTGTTCTCTTCCCTGAGTCTCAGCCATGGTAGAGAATCCATTCCTCTGTCTAGTGCTGGGTTCAGTGACCATCTGACCAGTGACAAAAGTCCACAAAATGCTTTCAAAAACTTACTAGATTCCAGCAATCTTTGTCCTGGACTTGATACTTGCGCCAAGTAAGCACTAGGCACAAGTAAGTCTCGATCATTTTGATTTCTGTATGAAATTTCTTTAAAAATGGACCTACTGCCCAGTAAACAAAGCCAATAAAAAATAAATGGGAAGAGAAAAATGTAGCTCTAGAAATATTCCCAAGCCTACAGATCCAGCCATGTCAGAACCTAGCCTTGCTTCAAAACACTTTAGTTGTGTGAATCAATAAAAAACAAACAAATTTTGTCTATGTTTTCTATCTCATAGCTTCAAATGTGTCACTAAAACTCTGAAAGTATACAGCATTCAATATAGTAGACTATGAAACTTTGCCTGTTGGATAGAGGGAAAATAATACTTGACTGATGAATTAAGAAGAGCAATGAGCATGGCAGTAGAATTGGCAGGAAAGATTTGCCCAGCCATCAATAGAATGTCAGTCATTTTGCTAGAAATATAAAGCATTCAAACTAGGACACAGTTACATCTCCCACAGAGACATGACACCTTCAGCAGCAGGTGACACACTCCAATTGGTAGTTTTAAAGAGAACTCACACAGGACAGGAAGCCTGTGGTAATTTGAATATGTATGGACCCCCATAGACTCATAGGTTTGAATGTGTGGCCTGTAGGGAGTGGCACTAATAGGGGGTGTAGTCTTGTTGGAGGAAGTTTGTCACTCTGGGGGTGGGCTTTGAGTCGTCTATGCTCAAGCTGCACCCAATATGATACATAATCTCCTTCTGCTGCTTGGGTATCAAGATGAAGAACTCTCAGCTACTCCAGTACCATGTCTGTCTGCAAGCTGCCAGGCTTCTCTCCATGGTGACAATGGACTAATCTTCTGAAACTGTAAGTCAGCCTTAACTAAATGTTTGCTATTATAAGAGGTTGCCATGGTTATCGTGTCTCTTCACAGCAATGAAATCCTAAGCTGTGTTTCAAGGTTTATATGAATCAAAGCCATCCATAGCCACTGACCAATGCTGGTGATAATCAGAAAAGACAGATACATAAGATATACAGAGACCCTCTCATGTCAAATATTAGAGGCCCAGAGAAGGGGAAAGATAGTAGAAGCCCCAGAAGAGGCATGTAAGCACCGAAGAGAAACCAGCAGGGCAAACGAGAAATCAGTAATGTCAGACAAAAGCCCTGCTGTCAGAACAAGCCACATGCTGACCTTCCACACAGGTCAGCATCTTCCTTGGGTCATCTACAGCAAAAGTACTTCAAGGAAAGAGCCAAAAAGGAGACAAAACTAGTCACACCACAGTGGACCACAATTAAATCCAGTTCTTAGCAAAAGTCCATGAGTGAGCAGAGAGTATGGCTCAGCAGTAGAGTGCTTGCCTGGCATGTACCAGGGCTGGGTTTGATCTCCAGAACCATTTTTTAAAAAAATTCCTGGAGACTCCAAGTAAAATAACTAATTCTTCAGATTTTTACTTTTCACCACTACCAACTGTTGCTGACTAATCTGGTCTCCGGATATAGAATATACAAACTGCATCTCTCTCAAACAATCTCATGTAAAAGGCCTGACTCCTGCTCTACAACCACTTAGAAAGTAAAGGCATGACCCAGATGCCTACATGCCCAGAGAAAAAAGCCTTCCATGGTCTCCCATGACATCAGAATTGAACAGCAAACAACACTTTGGAGGTCCTTAGCTAATACATACTCTCTATTTTTTCCCTTGGGAAAGCTGTAAAAGTCCTGCAAGATTATAAAGGAAAAATTTATTGTCCAAGACAGAAAAGCTTGTGTTTAAGAGATGCTGGGCTTCATGCTCATGTCCCTGTGACAGACAGCATGCCAGCAAACTCAGCTGTAAACTGCTATCTTCAGAGAGAAAGCAGCAGTTTGAAGATACCATATCTGAAAAAAGATTGAGGACTGCATACTTGTATATGCATAATTAGATGTCTATAGGACTCCATCTATGTCTAAATATGAAATCTATTTACATTTAGCTATGCCTTATACACATTGCCTGAATGCAATACATTTTTAGTGTTGCCTGTATTTTGGCTGTGAATTTTCTCCTTGTAGCATGACGTTGGTCCTTAAAGATTTTGGATTTGGGAGAAAGTGCATCAGATATTCTTAGATTAAGATGTTCAGCCTCACATTGAGCATAGAGTACCAACTTTCAGTACTGGCTACTTGGGAATGTGTGAAGGAAGTTTTAGGTTCACAACTACCCTGAAAAACATAGCTAGAGAGTGACACAGAGTCTGTCTTAGTCACCATTCTACTGCTGTCAGGAGATGCCAGGACCAAGGCTACTCTTATCAAGAAAGCATTTAACTGGGTGCTTGCTTACCGTTTTAAAAGGTTACTCCATTATCATCACGATGGGGAAGCAGACAAGCACTGGACCTGTAGCAGGGAATGTTGCATACTAATCAACAGACAACAGAAAGAGGGAGGGAAGGAGAGAGGGAGGGAGGGAGGGAGGGAGGGAGAGAGAGAGAGAGAGAGAGAGAGAGGGAGAGAGAGAGAGAGAGAACCTGATATGGGCCTTTGAAACGTCAAAGCCTATCCCCAACAGCAAATGTGTCCAACGAGGACACATTTGCTAATCCTTCAGAAACAATCCCTCTAGCTAGGGACCAAGCAATCTAACATGAGCCTATGGAGGTCATTCTTATTCAAATGACAAAGACTCAGTCTCTCTGTGTAAATGTTGAAGTAGTATTGTGATGGCAGATATGAAAATGTATACTTATAAAGGAAAAGGAAACTGCAGAAATGGAGAAGGGAAAAGAAGATGGAAAAAATGATTTTTCCCTTTACTTATGATTATTAGACCTATCATCTTAGGACTGAAGGTATAACTTCTAGGTAGAGTCTTTATATAGCATGTGTGAAGCTCTGGATTGCATGCTGAGTAACACACACACACACACACACACACACACACACCAGCATCAGCCACTCTCTTTAAACTAAACTATTCCAGGCATAACAAAATTAGCATTTCAAGTGTCTTTCATGTTCCCTTGACCATCAATCTGGCCATCAAAAATACCATGGCCCATTTTCATCCAGTACCAAGGAGTGACCAATGTGATAGAGTATACTTTCTTACATCTTTATCTCTACCTAACAGAGGAAAAAATTCTGTTTCAAACAGGATGTGTGCAGGATAAATTTTGTTTTTAAACTGCAAAAACAAGAAACTTTTAAGTAAATCAGACACCATAAAATAATCTTACAATGCCTTGGAAAGAGCCCAAGACCATGGGTTCTTAAATAGCTTCTCCCTGCTGAATGAGGCTGCCACCCTCTAGATGAACAATAAGTATTCCCTTGATATCTCTAAGAAATGCCTACTGACATGGATGTTGGTCTGATAAGAGAAAGTGGCAATATGTTCAGATCATAGCCTGATTTTTAACCTGTTACAAGAAAGTTGTTAGCATTTCCCATCTTTATTACAACCCAGCGCTGCTCTATACAGTATTTCTCTCTTTCTCTCTCTTTTCCTCTCCCTCTCCCTTTCCCTTTCCCCCTCTCCCTCTCCCTCTCCCTTTCCACCTCTCCCTCTCCCCCTCTCCCTCTCCCTCTCTCCCTCTCTCCCTCTCCCTCTCCCCCTCCCCCTCTCCCCCTCCCCCCCCCCCCCCCCCCCTCCCCCTCCACCCCCCCCCCCCCCCCCCCGTGTGTGTGTGTGTGTGTGTCCTATATGTCCTGTATGGTACTGAATCTACCTGGCTTCTACATACATTCTATTTCTTACACCTGTGAGGAAAAGTGGAGCCACTGTGATAGTGAACACTGTTAGTAACAATGGACTTTTCATGCCCACAGCTTCTTTGTCTAAATGTCTAATGCTTCTGTCTCGATTAGGATACTAACCCTCTGGTCTAATTTTAGTAGTCTATAGTCAACTTCAACTCACTGACATTAATACAAACCCTTTCCTTTCTAATATTTTTAATTTATTATATTTCATACATTCAGATTAAAATTGAAGGCAGGGTATAGAGGTGTTTGCTCATAACCCCAGCTACTCAGGAGGCTAAATCAGAACAATCACAAAGTCAAGAGCTGCCCAGAGTACCTGCTATGTAAGTATAAGGCCAACCCGGGAAACTATTAAAAAATGTTTCTGTGGTCAATGCGGAGTAAAACAAGACACAAGAAGTGCCTGACTTTTAACCTTGGGTCTTAACTGGCAAGAAATACACTTTTGCCTCTCCACATGCTTTCTGTTTTCCTCTTCTGAACCATTCAAGAACTTCAGGCCTCATGCAAGCCAGGATCTTTATAACAACCTCTCCCAACTGGATCCAAGATCTTCAGTAGTCCTGTCTCTCAAATCATGACTATTGGGATAAAATATTTCTGTCACTCATAGTTGCCATTAACCATGGTCTTCATTCTACCCAAAGTGAAAGTTGACCTGTCCCAAGCCCTATCACTGCTTAGCATGCTGCCTTGTAAGCCTCTGCATCCTCAAAGCCACACTTCCCTCATACTGTTTCTTACTGCATGGGCCATGATATAGCCTAAGTAGCTAACATTTCAGCTAAATGAATGACCATTCTCCTCTGAACCTAGCTGCCCCAAAGACATTGAGCTAGGGGTAGTGATAATACACACCTGTAATTTGAAAAAAAAAAAACAAAACAAACAAACAAACAAAAAACGTGATGGATGAAACAGAAGGATCACCTTGAGTTCAAATCCAGCCTGGACTACACAGTGACATCTTTTCTGAGGAAAAGGAACTGTGACAATCAGGGACTCATAATCATATTATGTGATGGGATGCTCATTCCCAGGAGAGGAACTTTCCATAAACTTTAACTCACTCACTGTTTCTGTCCCAAACCACCAAACCCACTCTGTTTCCATCTCACATATGTGTTTAGCTGTTTCTAAAAGTGAGTGTAGAGTAGGCAGATCCCAGACATAGAAAATCTTCTTGGAAAGTGACTTGTCAGTGAGAGCAGAAAAAAAAAAAAACTTGGATATTTCTTCTTTCCAATATTACAGGAGCTCAGCCCATGACATATGACAATAAAAATAAGCAAAAATCCTTAAAATATGAGAATATTAATTAAAACTCTCCTGGTTCATAGAAAACTGTGGTGGTTTGAATATGAACGGCCCCCATAGGCACATAGATTTGGACACTTGGCCAATAGGAATTGGCACTATTGGAAGGTGTGGCTTTGTTGGAATGAAGTATGTCATTTTCTGGTGGACTTTAAACTCATCCAAGCTAGTCCCAGTGTCTCTGTCTCTTCCTTCGGCCTTCCTATCTGAATGTAGAACTCTCATCCACCTCTTCATTACCATTTCTGCCTGCATGCACCATGCTTCTCACCTTGACAATAATGGACTAGATCTCTGAATGTAAGCAAGCCACAATTAAATGTATTCTTTTATAAGAGTTGCTGTGGTCATAGTATCTCTTCATAGCAATACAACATGGACCAAGACAATAACATAGTCATCTACAAAGAAAATCACTAATAGTTTACAAAAATGTACTAGAATAAGAGAGCTATCAAAGTCAAAAGATCATTTTTTAAAAGCAAGTGCATTTCCAAACAATTGTAAATTTAAACATAATTTGTGATTGCACGATAACCCGTATTTGGACTTACATCTAATAAAATACATAAAGTATTTATGTAGTGAAACGTACAATACATTTGTAAGAGAAATCAAAGAAATCCTAAACAGAGACATAATTCATTGTTAGAATGATAAATGCTATTAAGGTTAAGTCTTTTCAAATTGAGTTATTTATTTTACTCAATATTTAGTTCCTATAGTCTTTTTTTTTGGGGGGGGGATTTGCCAAGTGATAATACAATGTATATAGAAAAAGTAAAATACTTAAAGTTGCCAATGTCATTTTTTAAGATTTATTTTTATGTTATGTGTGAGTATTTTACCTGTATGTATATATGTGTGCCATGTATGTGCCTGGTGCCTGCAGAGACCAGAAGAGGAAATTGATTGCCCCAGAAGTGGAGCTACAGATGGTTATGGGTTGTCATGTAATGCTATGAACTAAGCCCAGATCCTCTGCAAAAACAGCAAGTGCTTTTACTGCTGAGCTATCTTGCTAGCTTCAATATAATTTTTTTTATTAAGAGGAGACAAGGATGGATAATTTATGCTATCTAAATTCAACATTATTATTTACTCAACAAATTATTATAATTCTACAATATTCAGGGTAGCATGCTATTGGCTTCCTATGTCATTTATTCTTCCACTGAATATAAAATCCGAAATACAGCCACAGATGTATTACCAGTTGATATTTTAACAATCATGCCAAAAAATGTAAGTGGAAACAATGAATCCCCTTAACAATGCTGGCAACTGAGTAGCCATACACAAAAGCAGTCATGCTTGACTCACATGAAAAAATTAAACAATAATAAGCCAAATGTAAAGCTTAAAATTATAAAACTTTTAGAAGAAAATGAAAAATATGAACTTTGGTAAACTGAATATTTCTTAGCTAAAGAAAAATTACCTTTAAGTCATAAATTAGACGTTATCAAAATTTTAAAATTTGCTTTCTTCAATGAATACCTTAAGAAATAAAAAAGCAAATCACAGGCTATAAGGAAAGATTCACAACACTAATATTTGACAAAGTATTCATATTTAAAAATATAAAAAAGCATCCAATTCAATTATTTTTTAAAAAATGCTCATCTGAAAAGCAGTAATAGGTTGAATAGACTGATTTTTTTTTAAGGTACATGGGTCCAAATGAGCTCACGGAAACGTTCTAAGTCTTTAGTTATTAGAGAAATAAAATTTACATCACAGTAAGAAACTGCTTGCTCTGTGCCCACTAAAATTAAAGGTTTAAAGACAACATAACAGCTGTTGATGAGAACAGGTAACTGGAGGTATAACTCACTTGTGATGGGACTGTGCTTAGCACAAACACTCTAGAGACTAGTTTGGAAGTTTCTCAAGATATTAAATGTATATTTACATGTGACTCATTCAGTTCTACATTATTACTTACCTAAATAGATGAAATCATATGTCTACATAGTGATTTTTTTCCAGGAGATCTTTAATGGGTTTCTTCAGGCTATTTAAATCTACAAGCCTTGATGGATGATTGAACAAATTGTCACCTGATAGATGATTGAACAAATTGTGCTACAACTATACTCTAGATTTTTGCTTAACAATGAAGTTGAAATAACTAATACATTCATTGATGTTGCTGAGCCTCAAGAACATTATGTTGAGCAAATATGTTCCAGATAAAAGAACAAATTTAATCCTATTCCAAAAACAACAACAAAAAAAAAAAAATGGGAGAAAAAACCCAGAAGCCTAAACTACAAACTGTAAAGCCAGATCAGATCGGTGGATGCAGGGACTAAGACAGTACTAAGAAGAGATGTGAGAATTGTCTTGGGTTGATAGACATGCTGATAGTCGATGGCAATGCACATGCATATGCCTATCAAAACTCATTAAACTGGGAGCTGCCGAGATAGTTCAGTGGCTAAGAGTGCTGCTTGTTCCTGCAACACACCAGAGTTCAATGGCAGCTGCAAAGGATCTGATGCCTTTTTCTGACATTCAAGAATCACTGCATATGTGTTTACATACACTCAGGCAGAAACATACACACATAAATAAGAATAAAAATGTAAATAAATAACACAGCATCATACGCATGCCCAATTATGCATAGGTATAAAATGGTATATAGAAAATTCTCCCTAAAAGTTCACTTTGAGGACATGGCTTGCCTTAATGAGCCTGCACTCAAAATCAGTCTGGGGCATATCAGCTATATTGCCAGATGTATTGGGAATATGTTTCAATAAAAACCACCAAAGTCTGATGGTCACTAAGGGGAAGAGAAACTTAACCTTATTGTTATGAGTTGCTAATGGTTGCTGGGTGATTTGTTTGGAGAGGGATGTCCCTGCATCCACTGATCTGACCTGGCTTTACAGTTTGTAGTTTAGGCTTCTGGGTTTTTTCTCCCATTTTTTTTTTTTGGTTGTTGTTGTTGTTTATGGAATAGCATTAAATTTGTTCTTTTATCTGGAACATATTTTGCTCAACATGTGAATGCATAGTGCCTTCAGATAGGATCTCAGGCTACCATGTGTGTTGAACGACGGCTGTGTGAGTAGCCCAAGCCAAGTGGAGTCCTGAAATAACAAAGTTATTACCTATGCTCGATTGCCTCTGTGATAGGAACAAAATTAGACAACTGTGTTAATGAAAGATACAGAACTTAAAGCTATCTACTAATAAGGAAACTTAAATACGATAAATGCCTGCATCAAAGAACAAAAATAGGGGGAAAATGAACTGTGTTAGTACCATAGTAAGTACTATGAAAAAGTCGACTACAATAAGAAACAAAATATATGTGTGCTTATGATTTCTGTCCATGGACACTTGGTCCTGTTGATGTATGGTAAGACAAAGCATCATAGAGGAATTTGTGGAGGGGGCCTGCTGATCTCAGCTGAGAGGCAAAGAAACAGACAGTAACCCAATATCCCTTTCCAATGTCTTGAGGTTTAGAAGGCGGGGTTCTTTGCCTCAGTTAACCTGGAGTTTTTTGTTTGTTTGCTTGCTTGTTTGTTTATCTGTTTGTTCTTTAACTTCTCGGGATGCTATTAAAAGTTGTATTTCTGTAGAATTTAAAAACACAACTCATATTTGATAAGATATGAAAGTAGGAAGGGATGTGTTGGGAGTGTGAGAGAGAGTGAGACACATTGTATAAATGTGTTAAATTGTCCAAAAAATAAATAAAAGATAGTCTTTAATTTTTAAAACTTCTTTTTGTAAAATCAAACTGTGGCATCTGAAGTTCAACTCCTAGTACTGATTCTAGCTGCTTCCCTACTGTGAGGCCCCAGGAGACTTTGGTTACTTCTCTGATCCTCTATTTATGTTAAAGTAACAAGTTTCCCTGCTCATCTCAAGGACAAATATCACCATCATCATCATCACCATCACCACCACCTAGCAAGCACCAAAGTTAGTGAGAGGGCAGACCCAGGAAACAATGTAGCATGAGTTCTCTGGGTCCTCTTTTTATTTCCTGTCTCAGATGTTAGGACAGGGACTCCAGCAACATAGAAATGTCAAAACGTACAGAGCAAAATAAGAATGGCAAACAATGTCTGGTGTTCCTCACCCATGAACAATGATAGGAATAGTCTAGCAAGGCAGAGTTCTTTCAAACCAACCACAACAGTATACAAACCTGGCCTAACTCCAACCTCACAAGCAAAGAAGGAATTCAAGTCCTCCCCATCTGAAAGCTGTAACACTTTGATAGGATCAAAATGGCCAAGTGAGAAGATATGTCTGTCCTCTTCACCATGACTAGACTTCACTCAGTGTCTACAGAGTCAGCTTGGAGAGGTTGTCATCCTGCCTCCTTGGAAGTAATGTGCCCCCTGTCTTTGATGGGGCTGGTGTCAGAAGAAGTCTAGCAAACACTGAAGACTTTCACAATTGCCCAGAAATAATAAGGCTGTCTTCCTCACCACTAGGATGTCATGGAGACCAACCTTCACCAAGTGTCTAGAAAAGGTAACTGTGGAACTAGACATACACACACACCCCACACACATACTCACACACACATACCACACCACACACAGATACCACACCACACACACACCACACACTACACACACACACACAAACCACACACACATACACACACACCACACATACACATACCACACACACATACACACCATACCACACACACACATACATACCACACACACACCATACACATAGACACACGCACATACATACACACCACACACACCATACACACACGCATACATACCACATACACACTCATACACACACACGTACACACACACATACCACACCACACACCACACACCACACACATACACACCACACAGCACACACTCACACACACATACACACCACACATATACACACACAGCACACCACACACCACACCACATCAAATGCCACACAACGGACACACACACACACTGGCTCTGACAAGGAAGCACTCATTTTTATTCACCAGAGCCACATCAAAAATAAAGCAACTGAAACAGAAGATCTAAATAAAACTCATGAAAATCTCCAAATTTGATATGCTGCTGTGAGATCCATGTTGATGGCCTTCACATGCTCCCCGCGGCACATACTGTAAAGGATGGGATGAACCTACAATGGGTTATTAAATAGTGCTGAGCAGCTTACTCTCAAGTATGTCTAGAAACATGAAAAATGGGGTCCAGCCTAACATAAGGCTCAGTGCCCCAAGGCACAGTCATTAAATAACTCAAGACTACGTATATAATTGACCCAGAATTTTCTGGTCAGACCTGATGGAAACCCATCCTTCCCCTGTACAGTGATGAGGTTGTCTGGTGCTCTCACTGTGGTAGCTGTCTTCTGGAGGTCAAAGACATCAGAAACCAAAGCTGAGAGACTCGAAGAGAAAGGCAAGGAGCCTTCTCTATGCACAGATGTGGTCAGCACTGGTCTGTGTTGCTTTCAAAGATGAATAAAGTAACAAACAGCCCAGAAGCAGTGCTATGTTAAATCTGTCTCAAGGATTAGAGTATGGCGGTCAGAGGATAACCAGATATATTTTATTACAATGTATGATTTAGAACATTTTTGACATTACATAATAAACTCTTTTAAATGCTTGTTTTGGTGGGAGGAAGTTGATTGTTCCCACAAGATAAAATGAAAGCTAGTTCTAAGCTCTGAGCCTAAAACTAAACTGAGAGAAAATAGAATACATGCAAAGGGGCTGTAGAGATGGATCAGCAGTTAAGCACACTTGCTGTTCTTGCAAAGAACCTGAGTTTGGTTCCCAGCACCAGATGTGAACTCCCTGTTGCTGCAACTCCTCCTCTGGAGTATCTGGTACCTTCTTCCTACTTCCAAGAGCACTGCATACAAATGATGCACATACAGACATGCAGACAAAATATAAAAATATAAATGTAAAGAAAAATTCTTAAGAAAGTAGAAGCAACAAAGAATTCAAGAGTGTGCTGCATGGTGGGGATGAGGACATCAGGTACAGTCTCACTGGCTCTAGGACATTGGCTTCCCTGGGGTCACCTGGACACTATGCAAAATGGCCTGGCCTTGGCCATCTGGCTGCTGAGCCAGGAGAAGAAAACTGCCTTCTAGGTGATGGTGCTTCAGCACAGAAACTGTGGGCTATACCTAGTCCAGATATGGGACAAGAGGCAGCAACATCTCCCACTGCAACAAAGTAGAACTAGCCTTATGGCTCACCAGACATGTCATATTCAATCAGTAAATGTGCTGCATAGCAGCATCAGGCAGAACTGATAGAACAAAGTGAGCTAGTAAGAGAAAGTTCATGTGTGCCCCTTCTTTCTCCTTCCTGGACCTCTCCAACACTCAACAGCTTACTGAGAACCATGGAGAAGGGAGGTGGTGCTGATATCTGCTATCAGGGAGCCATGGCTGTTCATCCTAACTAGGAAATAGAATCCCCACTTTTAAGTCTCAAGGGAGTAAATAGAAGGGAAAAGACTTAAAATAGGATTGAGATTTCTCTCTAAGTTGATTCTTGGGGTTATTCATTTTCAAAATAGTTGGGTTTTTGACATGTAAACATGACTAGAAATTAATAAAATCTCCCCAAGATCTCTGGTCTGGGAGGTTTAAGAAAGCAGAGTTAAAGCCTACTTGGAGTAAAGTAAAACCCTTTCACATCTATTCCTTGCTCAATAAGTCAGTCGCTGTTGCTTACTTGAGGACAGAGCCTGCTGAGTGAAACAGCGCCACACCCTGCCATGCCCTCCCCCTCCAGAAACTCTGACCTACGGAAATATCAAGTCCAAGGAACATAGATTCACAGACCTTCTAATACCACTGCTCAAACACTATGCAAACCATGCTTATCCTTACACCAGCTCTGCCTGTAGTTATTGCCTGCTTTCTAAAGACAGATGTTCTGAGTAGCTGAGGGCCTGGCCCAAGCCAGCCAGCCAAGCAACCTCTCTGCAATGTGTACCCAGAACCATGTGCCTCCAGAGCCCATGGCCAGCCCAAAGATTCTACTTGCCTAATTTTCCCACGGGGGTTAGGGGGTGGCACTTGGTAGTGCTCCCTCAGGTATCCAAAGAGCTCCTGTCTCTCTATTTTCGGTGTTCCTTTGTCCATTTTCATAGATGAAATCCAAACCATTCCCAGAAGATCTTTCCCAGAAGAACCTCCCACAGCTCGTAGTCACACTAATCTTTCTGTTTCCAAACTGCAATATTCTAGAACCCTAATGGGAGTGGGGGCAGCGGATACACAAACACTTCTTCTGGATCCCCAGTTGCTAAAATACAGCTTCCAGTGTCAGGGAGAAAGAGGAGTGGATCAGCTAGAAAGGACGCTGATCCCAAAGGTCAGCCAGAGGAGGGGGCCCTGTGATCCGAAGGAAATGGACACCGGGAGTGCCCGGAAGAGATTATTAGTGCTTTCAAGCTGAGCCAACCCTTGTGAGTAACAGAGGGCGTGTAGGTCTGGCAGTAAATACCTGAGCCTTAGGCCCCCACCCCTGGCAGAGCCCTGGTGTTCATCAGCTTTAGATCCACAATTCCATAGCTTCCCCCACGCTGCAGCAGGGAGAGGAAGGTGCCTTCCCCTTTCCCACTCCTAGAGTGATGGCCTCTGAACCTGGGTCCCACTTAGGAGGAAGTCTTCCAAGCCAGGAGGCCCTGCTGCTCCAGTTATTCCAAGTCTTGAGACTCAGGGAATCGGAGTCTGTGTGTGTACTCAGTGTGGGTCCCTCAGATCTTTGGCAAGATGGCACTGCCTCTCTCAGAGTAGAGGGCACATCTTGCTAGGCCTCTAGGAGGAGATTCTAGGAGATTTCAGTGTGCATGCTTTCTTGTTCATCTCCTTCTCAAACCCCAGGAGAATTCTGGGAAAGCCCTCTTCAGGACTTTCAGTATACCACAGGTCAGATAGTGAGCCTTTGGACACTGGGTGTTGTCCATATGCTAGAATAAAGGTTTTAGGCATGGGTAGGGCAAGATCTGAGCCGGGGTCTTTAACATGCTAAATAGAACATTAAGGTCAGTAACTTGAACTTTGCCTCAAGGTATCATTATTGAGTTGACTAGGGGGAAAGACCTAGTATGTTTCTAAAGCCTGGTTCCTAGTCTTCAGGTACAATTAGTTCTAGCAGGAAATCCCCTGAAACAACGAATTGCTAATCGGACTCATCTGCAAGTCCTCCGACAAGAGCAGCAAGGTTGATGAGAGACTCTTCCGGATTAGCCTGGAGTCTCCCCTGACAGGCTTTTTGAATTCTAGCTCTTTTATCCTAACCTGAAATAAATCCATGCCCAGATGTCTACAGTGATGTGTGAGTTTCCCTTGAACCTAAGATTACTGCCTTTTCCCACTTTTGACACTCTGAGTAGATTTTCTTCTCACAGCATATCTCTATCTCTCTCTCTCTCTCTCTCTCTCTCTCTCTCTCTCTCTC
>NW_021604671.1:2581020-2710687 GCF_004785775.1 Grammomys surdaster | reverse complement strand
TCTCTCTGTCTCTCTCTCTCTCTCTCTCTCTCTCTCTCTGTCTCTGTCTCTCTCTCTGTGTGTGTGTGTGTGTGTGTGTGTGTGTGTGTGTAGCACATGTGTGCATGCCTTGTGCCCATCAGAAGAAAGCATCAGATTCCCTGGAACTGAAATTATGAACAGCATTTGAGTGCTTGGAATAAACCAACCCAGGTGCTCTTCAAGAACAATACGTGTTCTTAGTCACTGTGTAATCTCTCCAGACCTTTTTCTTTCTTACTTATTTTTATTTAATAACTCATCATCTCCTGGTCAGACTACCCATATACTCTTGGGTGTGGGGCTATACACTGGAACATCAGTGTAGACCTGTCAGTAGCCACATCATTAAAGAAAACTCACTGCCCCTCCCCGAGAAGCCATGAAGTGTCTATAATATGAATCCCTTCGCACTCCTTGCTAGAATGTTGACTGGCTTGGTCTTGTGCACGCAACCACAGCAGCTTTGAGTTCACTAGTGCAGTAGTGCTGTTATACACAAAATTTGCTCTGGTCTTCTCTGACCTTTGTCTCTTACAATCTTTTCTACCTCTCTTGCATGATAATGCCTGAGCCTCAGGAATGGCTGTGATATAAATTTCCAATTTGTGGCAGAGTACTCCTTAGTCATTTATGCTTGGCACTTTTGTGAGTGTCTGCACACTCAGTAAGAGAACAACTGTCCCTCTCCAGACCAAATAATAATAATAATAATCTTCTCTGATGAACTCTGAGAGCTGCATCTATTCATGGGTTAAACATATGAGTTTAGAGGGTAGTCTAATGCTATGTCCTTTCAGCAAAGTAACAGTACTAGGTTCACTATTGGCCTGTCAGCTCTCCAAACATGGGCTCCTGGCCATATTTACAGTGTCAGCCATATATTTCCTCCTTTGGTGCAATCCTTAAGCTCAATCAGAACACCTGCCTATAACATTTGTAGCACTATTGTGTCTATGGGCATATCTCACAACATTGGTCATTATTCCAATTCACAGGTTTCATAGCTGGATAAGACTGTTGGTGACCTTTAGGGATTTTACTAGGGAAGAATATTGATTTGGGTCAAGGTTTATTTTATATCAAGGTAAATGATCATGTGTATCTTGTCACA
The DNA here is from genome assembly GCF_004785775.1 of Grammomys surdaster. Lineage (NCBI taxonomy): Eukaryota > Metazoa > Chordata > Mammalia > Rodentia > Muridae > Grammomys > Grammomys surdaster. The sequence goes on along the minus strand of NW_021604671.1, from coordinate 2,709,555 downwards.
TATAACATACATACACACACACACATATATGTGATATATATATATATATATATATATATGCTGTATTAAATTTGTGAAGAGTGTGTGCTAAAACATACTTAAAGTCCTAAATAAAGCCATTTCATTCATGGTAAAAATAATAATAATAATAATAAAACAAATTTAAAAAGACTGTTGGTGACTCCTCTGCAGTTTTTCAAACCCCCAAAGGCATTTAAAAAAAAAAAAACTTTCATTGACTGCACTGTGCAGCCTCATTTGAGAATCACTTGCTCATAGAAGGTAGTGAAAGTCTGTATCTAACTCTACTAACTCGTGTTACAGTTAGGGCCTGGCTCTCACCTAGTGAGAGAGGCAGGCAGATGAGAGAGAGATTCTTAGGACAATACGATGATGCAGTTGATGATGAGCTCAGAGCACACACTCCGTGGGGTGGGGAATGATTGTTTACTCCTTACCACAATGCTTCACGGTCTCCTTCCAGTTCAGTAAGACTTTACAGGAAGACTCAGGGTGGTGGTGGTGCCTGAGAATCCTGGTACTCAAAGACATGTTGGAGGTGTCAAACTGGACTGCATAGTAAACTCCAGTCCTAAGCTGTGCAGTGAGACCTGTGAGTTGGAGTGAGCAATGGCAAGAGTGGAGGAGAGAGAGGGACTGACTTTAGAGAAAGGAAAGATGATCACAGAAGATTACAACAAACTGCCCAAAGATGAAACCAGAAAGAAGTGACCAATAGCCAAGAAATCACCCAGCACTGTCTAGTTGGCAGGCTTTTCTGAAGTCACTCTTCAGTGTATACTCCTAAACTTGGCTTGTTTTAGGTCAAGAACAGTTCCTGAGAAGTCAGTGTGGGTCACAGATCTCAGGCCTTACACCCCTCTAGCTATCAGTCCTGCCCGGGGGCTTGTTGAAAAAGTGTGATTTATTCAGTCAGAATGGACACTTCAGCAAGCTTTTTGGGACATCTGCATACAAGTTCCAATTTGAAGCACATTGGTCTATACCAGAATCCAACACAGAATTTCTACCAGTTTCTCAGAGAGTGCAAATGCCAATTGCTGGTCCGTGGTATCTCACACAGGCATTCCCAGAACAATGAGTAATCGACTATCCCCAGCCTGCTTATCTACTGGTTATCTCTTTCTTTCAAAGAAGAAACCAATCCAAGGAGCTTTGTTGGATAGTGCTAACAGTTTGTGCTTCGTTTTGTTTTGTTGAGGTAGAGTCTTACTGGTAGCCCAGACTGACCTAGAACCTGGAAATCCTTCTATCTCAAACTCTCCTATTGCTAAGATTACTGATCTGTGTGCATCACATCTGGAGGGGAAGGGGTATGGTGAACAATAAATAACTAGCTACAGTTGCTCACAGAACTGAAGTACTCACAGTTAGGACTTATCTCCCTAACTCCTTGATTCAGAGGCTAAGATACTGTCACCTAGGACCTAGATTCTCTCATGTCTTGTCCTTTCTCCCACTGATGCTTTCTAACATCTAATTCCCTTGATACCCTACCATTTTCCTCTGGAATAAAAATGGCTTCAGCACTACAGCCTATCACACAGTTGTGCCCAGGGATCTTCCAGTCATACTCTCTCTTTGGACGTGAATTTGGTCTCATCTCATCCTTCAACTTGATAACAACAGCCCATTGTGTTCTCCAATCTCATGGCTGGATGGCAGACAGAAGGCCTCACCAAAGGAACACAGATTAGGGAGACACCAATAAATGTCATCGTCACATCCCATTTGGACAACAGAGAGAGCTTGGTCCCAGTTCTTTTGTTTGTCTGGTTTGTTGGTTAGTTAGTTAGTTGGTTTGTTGGTTGGTTGGTTGGTTGGTTGGTTGAGTGTGATGGTGATTGTGGTGGTTGGTTGGTTGGCTTTTTCTGACAGTGTTTCTCTGTGTAGCCCTGGCTGTCCTGGAACTTACTCTGTAGATCAGGTTAGCCTCACACTCCGAGATCCACTGGCCTCTGCCTCCCAAGTTCTGGGACTAAAGGTGTGTGCCACTATACTACCTGGCTTGTCCCCAGTTCTTAATGCTCATCAGGTGAGTGTTAAAATATTGCATTTTGACCATAAAAATTCTTCCAAAAAAACCAATGTATGAATCTTTTCACCAACATGTACAGCATGGATATGGAGGAAAGTATCCAAACCAGCTGCTAGAGATATGCCCCAGCCTTCTGATTTTATGGTTCTGGAGATGCCAGAAAGATACCCTGGCTGGATAACAATGGGATTGGGGTCGGTGGGCAACTAAAAGTCCATGCTCCAAAGAGAGTATCCACCCTAGCCCACCACCCCTGCACCCCAGCACAACTAGGCAGAAAACATACAAGAGATGCTCCACAAAAGAACCTATCTTTAAGGAGCCTGGCCTGTTTGTCCTCTGAGAGGCTCTACCAGCAGCTGACTGAGACAGTTACAGAATACAGCCAACTTTGGGCTGAGCTCAGAACCTCTATGGAAGAATTATGGGAAAGACTAAAGGAGCTGAAGGGGATAGCAACCCCACAGAAAGAAAACAATATCAACCAACCAGACCCCCCCACACACAAGGCTCCCAGGAACTAAGTCACCAATCAAAAAGCATACATGGCCCCTGCTACATATATGTAGCAGAGAACTGCCTTGTGTGGCCTCAGTGGGAAGGGATGTGCTTGGTCCTGTGGAAGCTTGAGGCACCAGGTAGGAGTGAGTGGGGGAGTTGGGGAGCACTCTCTCAAAGGTGAAGGGGAGGGGTGATCAGATGGGAAGGCTCCGGAGGAGGAATAACATTTGAAATGTAAATAATAAAAATAGCAATAATAATAATAATAGAACCTGTCTTTAAGAGCTTACACTAACCCCAGCAGTGGTGCCCACACACCTTTAATCCCTTTAAGTGCTGGAGAGGCAGAGAAAGGCAGACAGATCTCTATGAATTTGAGGTTAGCCTGGTCTACATGTCCAGGGCAGTCAAGTTCCAGGATAGCCAAGGCTACACAGAGAAACCAAACAAAAAACCAAAACAAAAACAAAAAAGCAAGCAAAAACAAGCAAGAAAGGAAAACCGTTTGCACTAAAGCATACACAATTTTCATTTTATTTATCTTTTCTAATGAAATGTGCTTCCCAGAGCATTCTTGCAAGCAACTCAGTTTTTGAAAAATTATTGTAGAATTCTGGGTAAGTGAAACTAAATCACATTCAAGCTTACATAGGCCTGGAAGTGGGACAAGTGAGGCCTCCTAGGTGAAAAAGTGGAGGTCTACTTTGCAAGAACACAGATGCCAACAAATACTGCTAACTGGAAAAGCGAGCCTCAGAGTAGAAGGGAAGGGGATCCTGTGTATCTGTGATTGTGGATACAGACAGCATATGTACTAGGGAACATTGGGTAGATATAGTGACGATGAAGTTATTTCTAGGGAAGTAATGACTGTTTTTATGTGCTGTTTAAATTGATAAGAAAAAGTAACTGAATAATTGCAAAAGGGCAATGACCTTGCTTGGTTCTGATGCAAGTAAACCTGGCTATTTCATTCTTTTTCATTACAAACATATGTTTTCTACCCTACAGCATCAAAGATGCTGGGAGCCTGAACTGTTCACAAATAGAGGCACTTTCACAATAGTTTTCTAAGACAAATTTAAGCAATACCAACCCTTCGAAGCTCCAGACTGCAGTCTGTCTAGGTAGCTGATGTTCTAATGTTCTAGGCTTTTTTCTGAACCATGCTCATGAACACCTGTCTAGGGACATTCATGACCAGCTGTTTCCTGTCCCACTCCCCAATTCTCGATGATTCACTTGAAAACACGAAGAAGGGATGCAGCTCTGCAAGAGCTAAGTCAAATTAAAACTTAGAAACAAAGCCTTAGAAACTTAGAAATTCTCTGGAGAATTCCGCCTCATTAGATGGTGCCCTAAAACCTTTCCCAAGACCTACATCTGTCTGTCCTTAGTAAGAGATGGTACTTTAATATTGAAGCTTCTAGTTTCCTTTTCTACCCCAACAACGACTTGAAATTTAATAACCATTTTCTCAAAGGTAACGGTCTCCCCTATATAATCCCACAGTCCCCAGGGTCCTGGTCATTAATGATGACTCCTCCATTTCTGCCAGACGCTGGCCACTTGGCTTTAGCTATATCTTGATGCCCCAGACACCTTGAAGAACTGGAATGTGAGACTGAGCTTCTCAACAGGAAACCTGAGCAATTAGTTCCTGCTGTACTCTTCAGGTTCCTAAGGCAAGCAGCTCAGCCCAAGCAACACAGCCCAAGGGCAGAAGCCTGGCCAGGCCATCACTGAGAAGTCTATTGTTGGTTTGCTGTAGTCACTACTAGCTCATCTTATTCCCCACTCCCACCCCTGGCTGCCTAGTTCTACTTGGTTCTCAAGAGTCTGAACCTGCCCACCTACTGGGTTCACTAAAGAGTAATTCAATAGAAAGGACCGAAATAGAAAAGGTACGTCCAGGTAAACCCACACTCCCGAACCTGCAGTAGGGGAGGTCGTGAGCAAAAGGGCCAGCCTGGAATACACATACAAATCAAATCTCTCCCCCCTCCCTCCCTCTCTCTCTCTTCCCCTCCCTCTCCCTCTCCCCTTCTCCCTTCTCCCTTCTCCTCCCTCTGCCTCTCCCCATCTCCCTTCCCTCCCCTCCCCCTCCCCCTTCCCCTCCCCTCCTCCCTCCCTCTCCTCCCCTCCCCCTCCCTGTCCTCCCCTCCCCACACGGAATTTAGATAATTTTTCCCCCTGCTCGTAGGAAAGTCACTCTAGAAGTCTCGTTGGGACTTTGTGAAGCCTCAGCTCATCAGGCATGTTTCTGAACAGATGCAAACGCGATTTGGTGTGGGTCAAGTTCTCCTGACTTGCTTTGAAGGCTGGGAGCTTCACACGGTAAAGCCCAGTAGGAAACACGTGGAGCGCAAGTCTGCTGTCCTCCACCAAAACTCCGCGTCTTTGCTCCCACTACCATATCTATGCTCTTTGACCTCCTTAGTTAACATCATTCCAGAGATTTGTTAAAATGTCTTCTGGTTAACCGCACCCTCGGTGTGGACTTCAGAAAGGGAAACCCACCCCTCTGGTGTGTTCCTGCCTGCACAACACTAGAGAAAGGGGCTGGGGTGGCTACCAGTGATCCTGTGTTTTGCTCTTTCCATATGACTGTATTTCTTTCTTTGGGTAATGCATTGGAGAAAACATGTCCCTCCTGGAACATAAGAAGAGAGTAAGTGCGAAGCCACAACTCCTTGAGATGAGAATCCTGATTTTCTGAAACGCTGAAAACGTAAATGAGTATTTTTATATTAAAAGGATAAATCAGTATTCCGCGTGCTTGTATGTACCCCTTCCAGGAAAAAAAAAATCCCACTTCTCAGAAAAGCCTCCTGGGGGGGGGGGACGACACTATAGACAGCACAGCTTTCCTGTGTAGGGAGCCAACACCCTACTTTTACAAAGGAGCAAAATGGGTGGGAAGGTACTTGGTGTCTGAACTTAAGAGGCAATGACAATCCAAGGAAAACTTGGACGGAAATGGAGATGAATGTAACCACATTCGTAGGAGGGAGATGGATAAAGGATTTTTAGTTATCACAGCAGGAAGTAAATACAACCAACAGACCTAATTTAGACTACTAAAAAAAAAAAAAAAAACAAATGAACAGGATTAAAAGTAAGTATTGCAACATTGTAGGACTGACTCCAGAGAAAGGACCCTCTAACACCTGGTCTATCTAACCTTGCTTGTGTTTTTGCAAACATGTCCATCAATTGGGTTTTTAATTATTTTATTAAGTACATAGAGCCCAGAATCTTCTTATTTTCAATAAAAGTCTAAATTATTATTTTTTTAAATCTCCATCTTGTAATACAAGTATTTTCAGTTTTATATTCTGGTGTGTGAGCTTCTGGCGCCTGGTGTGTGTGCTTGCAGGAGCTCGCACTAGGCACTAGGCACCTACAGTGCATGCATCTGGCATCTGCACTCTCTACTATTACTTGCAAGCATCTAATTTTTTTAATTTTTAAAAACGCAACAGAATCCTTCCCTTTTGTGCTGGGTCTCTGAGTTTTCTTTTCAGCTCTGCTCATTGTTGCTTTGGAAAAATAGCTTTAGAGAGCTGAGGGCTTTAGAAGCCTGGTGTCAGGTTTCAACCTTAAATTCGACTGGGACAGGAGGTTCTCAGTCTGCCTCACTCCCTTATTTGACTCTGGTTATTGGCCCTCAAACATTCTGCCTGTTCAGTTCTTTAAAAGTAAAAGAGAAACTACCACAGAGGACTTTAGGAAAGAAGGCTGTAGTGGGGAGAGGGGGAAGGTGACTCTGGGAGTGACTCCATTGGCTTATCCTCTTAAAATGGCCTGAGGTTTTCATTAAAAGTGGGGGGTTTTGAGATTGAGGCATTCTATGCGCTTAACCTAAGTGAAAATAATTTCTCTTCTATAATCAAAGACTGCCCAAAGCTCAGAACAAAGCAAAGACAATCCTTTGTCCCCCATATGTACATTCTTACAAGACTAACACTTATTCTTGTTCTGTCAATCACAGCATCAGAGAAGGTGGATTGTGATGGCTTTCTCTTAAGTTTGAGTCCAAGATGGCATATATAGATAGAGGTACACCAAATTCAAATGATGAGTCAGGGAACAAAGTAGCACCTTTGGAGACACCCATGAGATCCTTTCTGTAAAATCTGCAAGGAGATCTGGTAAGACTTATATTGTGAGCTTTGGCATATGGCAGAAAGCTTTGATCATTTTCCCTGTTTCTTGTTTGTTTGTTTTTTGTTTTGTTGGTTTTCTCTGTGTAGCCCTGGCTGTTTTGGAACTGGCTTTGTAGACACTCCCAGGGTTAAAAGCTTACGCCACCATACCAGGCTCTCCTTGGTTTTTTTTGGTTGGTTGGTTGGTTGGTTGGTAAATAAAAAAAGTAAATTAGAGCTCAGAAAAAGCTAGGACCTTCCGCAAGCCTACAAAACTAAGCTCCTTCCCCAAACCAGGTAAACTAAACCTCTGACTCAAGATGCAGGGGATTGTTTTCTTCTTGAGACCACCCCTAGCTTTACCCAGCCATCCTCAGAGGTCTTAGTTCCATAACCTTGCTGTCTTGTGTTGTTTAATTTCTATGTCCCAACATAACATATTAGACAGAGAATTATAGCCCCAGTGACTCAAATAGAAAAGCTAGGCAAAGCAAGAATTCTTGAAATCTCTGAGATGCCCCAATGGAATATGGAGGCACCGGGCTGGAGAGATGTCTCAGTGATAAGCGCTAATTCCTCTTCCAGAGGATCCAGGTTTGACTCCTAGTACCCATGTGGTAGTTCACAACTGTACCTCCAGTTCCAGAGGACCTGACTGCCTCATATAGACATACATGCAGCTAAAATGCCAATGCATTTAAAATAAAAATAAATAAGTCATTTTTAAAAGTAAAGAAAACAGAGACACCAACAAGCACATATGTTCTTCTGTCAGCGTTCTGTGCATTTAGTAGGTGCTAGATCCAGGATACAGAGAACAAAAGTTCCAATCCTGCCTCACTTCTAACAGACAGTACATTCTGATGGGCACACGTGTCATCATTCTTTTCTTTCTATAACAAGTTGTCAGGGGTATTTTATCTGCCAACTGAGTGAATAACTGCATCTACTAATGTGCTTTTCTAATGGTTTGTTAAGTGCCTTACAAGGGAGCAGTGAACTCCCTTGTAAGCATCCTTAATGCCTTTGTGGCCTGTTTCCTTTGAATCTTCATGCAGACACTTATCTTCAGCAACATCGATTTGGTGAATATTCCTTCTGAAATCATTTTGAAAAAGATGCTAACTGGACACCAGTTAAAGTAGAAATAAAATCCTCAAAGATAGCTTTTTAAGCAAGAATAATTTAATTTTGTTTTGTTCTTTCAATTATTTATTAATGTACGTGTGAGTGCATGTATGTGTGAGTATGTATGCATGTGGGAGTGTATTTTGTGACTGTATGTATAACTGTATATGTGTGAGTGTGTGTGACTATTGTGTGTGTATGTGTGCCTGCATTCACGCCAACCAGACTGTCTAAGGAGATCAGAGGACAACTTACAGGAATCTCTTTCTACCATATGGGGCAGAGAAACTGAACTAAAGTTGTAAGGGTTGGTGGCAAGGACCATTACCTGTTGAGCCATTTTAATAGCTCAAGAATAAGAATTTTCTTGTCTTTGATCAAATTGGTTTTGCTTGGAGCTACTAAGGACTCCAATAAAGAGCACTGTTATTAGTCACAATATCATTTTTGGGCTTGCCATATAACAAGCTCTTGGACATGAAAATTTCTAATATTCTTAATGCAGTTAGAAGGGTCAGTGATGGGGATTCTCAGTTTATGTACGAGACACTGTGAAGTTTGGATTCAAAGCTGCTTGGCTATTCAGGGAATAAAAGCACACAGCAATCTTCTCATTTAGAAGAAGAGGGAAGAGCCTGATGGTGAAAAACTGGAGGAAATGCAGCTAGACCTTAGAGCAGAGAGAGTCATGGGTGCTTAGTAGGTCACAGGCTTATTTCGTGGGGGAACTTGAGCCCATCCTTCATCCTCCTCCAGATGACAACACTGAAATCACTTATCTTCAGAGGAATCTTTTGGATCAGAAGGAAGCACCTTGTAAGCAGGAAGAACAAATTTGTACTGAAATAATGGTTGTAAAATACCTCTCCCTGTCCACTACTGTCAAAACAAATCAACAGAATAAGGCATGGGGAACTGAGTGTGAAAGATACTGTCTGTGACAGACATAGTTCTGAGAATTTAAAAAGAAGTAAAGCATGTAAAATATTAAGATGAAACAAATATACTTGGATCTGAGTATTCTGTTCCACTTTCCCTGCATTCCTTTGCTTCTCCCTACTAGTCTCATAACAGATTTACAAAACACATGAAAACTGTTTGTACAGTGAGATGAAAATAAATAAAATAACTTCATTGTACTATCATCTCAGCTACTTTACTTGAAGTTTAGCACCTGATGGTTTTAAAGAGATTGCTTCAAGTCCTCATGGGGGAAAACAGCTTTATCTTTAGCATTTTTAGAGATGTGTGGATTCCATATCAGTCTGAGGTCTGGGTATATCTAGCCAGAAAAAGGTTAGATTCCCACCTCTGGCCACTTCTAAAGAACTTTGAAAATAGAGGTGAGAAAGAAAAATCCAATTTATCTATAATGAACTTATTTCTAAGATAAATGGTAAAAAAATTAAATAAATCTAATATATTAAAAAAAAAGATTAGCTATGGGCTGGAGTATATCTCAGTGGGTAAGCTCCTGCTCAACTCATGAGTTATACTTCCACGATCACCAGCTAGGCACTTGGAGCTATCTCTTCATCTGAATGTAGCAATGCACAAATGTGATGATGCCAGAGTCAGTCTTTTGATCTTTAGTTCACATTTTACACACTGTCTGTGCTGGCTAGCTTCATATCAACTTCACACAAGCAAAAGTTATCAGAGAAGAGGAAGCGCCAACTGAGACAATGTCTTCATAAGGTCAGGACGTAGGCAAGGCTCTAGAGAAAATTTTAAATTTATGATTGATGTGGGAGGTCCCAGTCCATTGTGGGCAGGGACATTCTCCATTCTATTAGAAAGCAGCTGAACAAGATAATGGGGAACAAGCACTGGCCTGGGCTGCTCTTCTCTATCTCTAAATGGTTCCTATGTTGGTTAAGTGGTAAATTGGGCACAGGGAAGCAACACCCTTCCATGACCTCTGCATCAGCTCCTACCTCCAGGTGCCTGTCCTCTTTTGGTTCCTGCCCTGACTTCCTTCAGTGGTGGACTATGATGTGGAAGGAACTATAAGACAAAAAAAAAAAAAAAAACCTTTTCCTCTCCACCTTTTTTTTGTCATGGTGTTACATTATAGGAATAGTACCTAACTAATACACTGTCTTTCATTTTAATAAATAAAGTCTCAGATGGGTTTTAAACCCTTTCCTGACTTTGCCACCAAAGCAAGAAGTCTGTAGCTAAACTACAGAATCCCCTCTCCTTAAAAGAAACAATCAAGCCGGGCAGTGGTGGCACACGCCTTTAATCCCAGCACTTGGGAGGCAGAGGCAGGTGGATTTCTGATTTCGAGGCCAGCCTGGTCTACAGAGTGAGTTCCAGGACAGCCAGGACTACACAGAGAAACCCTGTCTCAAAAAACCAAAAAAAAAAGAAAAAAAAAGAAAAAAAAAGAAACAATGAAACAATCATTCCCACTTTAGTGTGCCTGGACTCTACTGTTTGATTTTTGGTTTTTGTTACAATTGTTTTGTTCAGTGATGTTCTGGATCAAGTCCATCTTGGTGCTTGGCAAGTATTCTAACACTGAACCATAGTCACAGCTTCCTTGTGCTGGGCATTTTGTATTCAGTCCTTCAGTTCCAATAGGGCAGGAGTGAGCTGGGCCTCTCTTCTCCATCTCTGTAAGTGTCCCAAGTGTGGGTCCTCTGTGCGGTTGGTAAGATTGGCCTTTTGACACAATTGCCCAGAACACAAGGGACAAAATTGGAAAGGCCCTCCTACAAGTCAGTCCTAGAAATGTCATGTTTCCATTCCTATCACCTTTGAGTGAGTTAGAGTAGCAAATCCCGCTTGGATTAAAACATGGGAAGGAATGATCCACTGGGTTCTCTGGGATCAGTCTTGGAATATAGCAATCACCATCACAGTGGTGTCAAGAAAAGCTTTCATCTTCATCTTGCCATATATTATAGGCTCCCTTTAAGCTCAAAAGAATAGTATCTGTTAGTTCCTTGAATCATGTTATAAGAAAGAATTCCTCATAGAAATAATTCTTTGATTTCAAATATCTGATGCCTGTTATCTGGTTTGGATGCTTGATTGAGCTGTCTGTGTTATTTACTGATCAACACCAAGGCTTCTGTAACCCATGGATACTTGGAAAGAGTCACATAATGTCAGAATTATACCTAACTATGGGTATAATATACCTAAGGGTGTGTGCTTTCTGTGCATGTTACTAGGGAGGAATTCCTGTTTTTCTCAGACAATCACCTTAAGGAGAATCCAAATATGCAAACATATAAGGAACCCAACAAAAAGCTGCCTAGATGCTCACATCTATTTCTAAAGGATCTCAGAAAGACAGGGAGTCGGGGATGTGGTGTCCTTTATCAATGGTTTTTCCTCCATAATAGGGTGAAAGAAAAATGAGATGATATCAAATGAAGCAACCATTACATTTTTTTGCTCATTTTACCCGAGTGCTTCAGGAAAGGAAAGGGATTTGCCTGAAGTCTCTACCTGTAAGAGTTGTCTGTGAGGATGAAGAGACCTCCATACATATAGTAACATTGCCTCAATAACTGTAGCTGTCTTGTCATCCTGTCCATACCTTAGGAGTGGTGTAACCTGATTTTGGACTTTGCTGTAAGCACTCAAAATTCTTTTCTTCTTTTCCCCTTTCCCTACTTACCTTCTTTATTTTAAGAGATGTCAGCTACATTTCCAGCAGTTAGTGGATTCACACACTAAAATGTCTATAGAGAAATTTGAACTAGCCATGTGGCCTTGAAAGTGAGCCTGGGCAACTCCTCTGCTTATTACATAGTCTACTAAGAACTTCTTGGAAATCCCTGTAAAGGAACTTACACTCAAGCAGAACAACCTCTCTGGGGTCAGAGAAAGAAACAGTGTAGAACAAGGAAGAGCAGTAAAAAATCAGCCTGTAAGCCAGATGTCCTAGTACATGCCTTTAGTCACAGCACTTAGGATGCAGATCTCTGTGAGTTTGAAGTCAGCCTGATCTACACAATGAATTCCCAGAAAACAACAATAAAATAAAATGAGCCAGGTTGTAGAGACTGGTTTCCATATCTAGTGTCAGGGGCTGGGAGGGAGAAAGGAAAAGGAAATAGGTTAAATAACCTCCCTGGTATGAACTTTAAATTTCTAAATAGAAATTTTAAAATGATTATAGCCACTAGAAATGCCCAACAAAATAGGCTCAACCTTTTGTCACTAAAAATGTCTACCCTTCTGTGCCTCGTAATCAGGAATTCCCCTTTAAAATGTTACAGTGACATTTCCAAAAGAAACCATTCAAATACATCATCTTCCAGTTCTCCACCGTATAAATACCTTACATGTTGACCAGAATGTGAATTCTAGTGCCCACCTATGCCCCCTAGACAAAGAGACTCAGTAAATACGTTAGGAGTTGGCTACTGGCCTGAGTTTGCAGCTCAGTGATGGTTCTCTTGTCTCCCTTACTGAAGCTGTGGCTTCAGCCACAGCATGTATGGGGACTGCAAAATGAGAGAATAGTGCCCAACTGGAAGGCTTGCTCAGACCCAAACTGTGCAGAGTGCTAAGGAAACACCTGGCACAGGAAAAGCCCACAGACCATGGTGGTTCCCATGGTGACCATGTGTACGGCAGCAGCAATCATCTCCGCAGATCTGCAGAGGCTAATGGTTGAAGCCTTGTACCTGTTTCTTCACAACAGAATGTGAAGGAGATATGCTGGTTTGTGTCTTCACCTGTGTAAAGCACACCACACACAAATCACTCAAGGAGAATCTTGAGTCAGAAAACTGAAAAATGAGGGAATGCAACCATCCACAATTGCTAGTTATAGCAAAATATAAAGTTGAAATTATATACTAAAGTTCACTAACAGTCACAACACAAATTTTATTTTCATTAGTTTCTCTGACTCTAAAAATGTGGGGATTAAAGGCAAATTTTGCGGAAAGAGGGATCAAGACTTATGGAAGAAAAGACAAGAGACAAAAAACAGTTATATCTGAAAACTCTTTTGGCAGGTTTCAAGATGACTGGAAAAACTGGAATTTTTGAAAAGCCTTATGTTCAAAGCTTTATATGTACAGAATTAAAAACATTTACAGTATTATTTTTAGAAATCAATATTTTGGAATGTCCATAGCAAGTTCATTCTATGAGAATTTTTTTGTAGAACAATTATATCACATCTGAACACCCTGCTGTTTGTATTTAGAGTTTCATAAATACATTTGGGTGTACCATTGTAAGAAAATGGAAAATTTACAATTAACTATACACTTCTAATTGTATATTTACTGTTGATCTTTAAATTAAGTTTTGATAAAACCAATGTGATAGGGATTTTTTAAAAGATTCCAGGATTTATTTAAGATCGAGAAAGCACGCATGACACAATTTCTTTGGATCAAGAAACTTTCAAGAAATAGAATTAAGTTGGTGAGATATTAAAAACTGGTTAAAACTGGACAGTGGTTGTAGGGAGCAACTCCCTCAAGGCATCTGAAACAAAAAATCTCATGTAGCCCCTCAACTGTTCAAGTGGCAGACAAAATAAATTACCATAAATTATATGCCAACGCAACTTAAAAACAAAACAGCTTGACGCTAAGGATTTCCTTAGCGCTTCCAGGAAGTGTGTAACACTGCTTCTGGCCTGAAGGTCGGGTCGGCAACCGTCAAACGTCAGGGTAGTTGCAGTAGTAGACCGCTGAGCTAGCGTCGGACACCACAGAGGAAATGGCTCCGTGGCTATCTGAGAGGTTCACACCGCAGTCGTGCCCCTGGTAGGGAAGACCCATCTCGGGCTTATACACAAAGTGCAGATACTGTTCGAATTCCGTGCGGTCCACCTCCCCTAGGAGCTCAGTGGGCTGACTGGGTTCCGTGCCGTCCCGGCAGGGCAGAGCCTCGGGAGGAGGCGAAGGCTGCCCCGGGCCGTGCGCCGGGTGTTGCTGCTGCGGCGGAGGTGCCTGCGGTTGCAGCGGCTGCTGGGGCTGCGCGTGGAAACCGCGCCCGGCGTTCGCCGTGGGCGAGCCCATCGCGCCGTAGTACAGGTGCAGAGAGCTGGGGGGCGCCAGGATCTCCCTCATCGCGGGGCCGGAGGGGTTCGGCCCCACTCGCATGGGGCCAGCGGGTGGCTCTGCGGGAACCGCGTAGTCGGAAGCATAAGTGTAGGCTCCCGCCGCTGGGCAGTCCCCGGGCAGAGGGGCTGCAAAGAAAGCTGGGTCCTGCTCTACACCATCCAGCGGGGATGTGTCCGGAGTGGGCAGAGGGTAGCTGTCCAGCGCGGGCGCGCCAAGTCCCTGGCAGTCGCGATAGTGGGCGCCCATATGCGGGGTCATCAGCGGTGGGCCGGCCGAATAGCCGGGCTCTGGGAAAGGTAGACCCAGGCCATCCATGGCCACGCGGCCGCTTTCGGGACCCAGCGCGCCGGCCCGAGGCTCGGCGAGAGCGTGCAGGAAGCCTCCCTCCACCCGCTTCATGCGCTTCACCTGCTTGCGCCGCCGCGGCCGGTACTTGTAGTTGGGGTGGTCCTGCATGTGCTGCACGCGCAGCCGCTCGGCCTCTTCCACGAAGGGCCGCTTCTCCGCCAAGGTCAACGCCTTCCAGGATTTGCCTGCAGGGAAAGTGTAGAGGCGTGCAGGGTTACCCGGGTGAGCTCCCGCACCCTAGCCCCTCTCCCGTGGCGAGAAGCCCGGTCGTATTAGGATGAAAGTCTTGGATCGCGTCCTCTAGAAGGGGATTCCTCCCTTACCTTTCTCCCCTTTATTCGAAAAACTGGCAAAGTCCCTTGATCAGGGAAAGGGTCGAGCCAGGGGTGAGCGGGTTACTGCTCTGAAGTATTGAGAAACCCTTATATTCGCTCGTAGGGCCCAAACACCAGAACCAAGAGTTACTTTGGAGAGAGAGGGACCTGGAGGAAGGGATTGAGTCTACAGCACACCGGTTGTGTGGGGCGCAAGACAACTCTAGACTCGAGAGGCGCGATTCTCTGGAGTGCGCCGGTGCCCTGGATCTCCCTGGTCCGACTCACCTAGCATCTTGCTCAGCTCTGCGTTGTGCAGATCCGGGTTCTGCTGTGCCAGCCGTTTGCGTTCATCTTTGGCCCACACCATAAAGGCGTTCATCGGCCGCCGGATGCGAGACTCAGCTTTGGCTCGGCCCGACGTCCCGGCTGGCGCACTGCTACTCGCCACCACCTCGCCTTTCACCGTTACATCCGCGAGGGGGCTCAGGGACTCGGCCCAGGGACAGGGGCCCAACCCGGCCATCACCGCGGGCTGCGAGCTCCGGGGCTGGCTCTGGTCGTCACTGGCGTATCCCGCATCCGGGCTGCTCATGGCGCTCCAGACCGACCCCGCGCTCTGCTACCGGCAAGGGACACGCCGCTTCCCCCTACCCTGAGGCAGAGATGGGAAGCTAGCTTGGAGATTCCCAGAGGAACTCGTAAAGCTGAGCGGGTGCGACCCTCCCGTTGCTCCTCTGGGTAGTCCTAACCCGAAGCGTTACGCGCACTGGAGATCTACCCAGTGACACCGCGGGTGTCCCCCAGGCCACGGGCCCTTTTCTTTAAGGACCCGGCCAATGGCGCGGCGGGGGCGGGCCGGACCCTAGTCCTTAGGCCCCCGCCCAACTGGTGGTCCGCGTCCCAAGTCCCACACCCGCCCCTTTCCCCTCCCCCGGCAGAGTATTCCGGCTATACCTGCCAGGGGGAAAAACTGGCTGGAGCCGGGCTCTGGCGCCAAGTCCTCCCGGGGAAATAGGACGGCTGAAATTCAGATATCTGGAGGTGCTGATCATTGTAACGGAAGATTGGAGCACTAGTCCAAGGTTGTTCATATCAACATACTAGGTATAGGTATTTATTCCATTCTCTTAAAAAAAAGTACTATTGCCGAAGGCAATTAACTTCGCATGACTTTTCGGGGGTTGGGGGGGAGGGAATCTTATTCTTCTCTCAAGAACTCATCATGCTTACATTATAATGAAAAGGTTCAAGGTAAATAAAAAGTTGTAATAAAAACAAAGTTTAATATAAAATGCTATACCACTAATATTTCACTACTCGATAAGAGTTCAAGTCAACCATGAAGAATTTCAGTATGAAACATAAAAACATAAAACAAAAGCTGCTCATGTGTGTTCGGCAAAAGAGGCAAGACCTGGTTTCATTTCTAAAGACTTGCAAGAGGCCGTGCCTCCATCCCAAACGCCACAAAATTAGGATATAAAACAAAGTGCAAAGACACTGTGATGTTGTTCCTCGGAGGAAAAGTCCATTTAAGCAGCACAATCCATAACGTTTAAGACGGTTACCCTGACGGGTAGTTAAAAGATTCCTATATATTTCTGAAGACTGGAATGAAAAGTCAAACATCCTTAAATTTATTTCAAACCTGAAAGCACTTTTCCACGGGCTTCAAAGCATGCCTTCCTACAGTCCTTATCCCCGAAACTACTTAGCACCCTCCAAATGTTAGCAAACTCATTTAGCCCCTAATGTAGTCTTTTTCAAGGGCAGCATTGTAGCTTCCAGGAGAGGAAACTGAGACTCACGTGCTAAGGCAGACTCTGGGAGGGTGTTACACATACACTTAGCAGCCCTCCTTGAGACCAGAAGCCCCAAAAGCTCTCTGTTGCCTTTGAGTTTGTTTTGTTTTCTAAGAGATCCAACAGTCATCCTTGTGTAGTTTTAAGGGAGGAAAATGCAAGGACAGGTGATATAGCTCAGTTAGAATGCTCACCTAGTACATCTCTGCAGAAAAGACAGTCTATGAGATGCCTAATGCCAGTGATTCTGTAATCCCAGCCCTTGAGAAATGGGGGCAGAAAAATACGGTCAAGATCGTCCTCAACTACATATGGAATTAGAGGCCAGCCTGGGCTACATGCAACCCTGTCTTGAGGGAGAAAAAGAAAGAAGGAAACAAAGAAAGAAGGAAAGAAAGAAAGAAAGAAAGAAAGAAAGAAAGGAAGGAAGGAAGGAAGGAAGGAAGGAAGGAAGGAAGGAAGGAAGGAACTCAACACATCCTTTTCCAAAACAGACTTTCTTTACTGTGAAGGCTGATTGAAAGGTATCACTTACTTGTGGTCCATGAGGTAACATGCTGAGGCTTTCTTCTGTGTTATTTCAGAGACCAAGTCTGGCTTACTGGAGGTTCCAAAAAGCACAGAGCTTTTGCTAGCTCCTGGCCTACAGTTTCTGGAACTACTTTGTCTCCAAAGAAGTCATGCAGAAGCCAACTTTTCTCTAATTTGTTATGTTACAAAACAATGGTGACCCTCCCTTCCATTTAAAGCTGGAAGTTGTGCAGAGAGATCAGTTAAAGCTCCAGGTCTGTACGATTCATACAAAAGGGGTAAAATTAAATCTGTTTTAAGAAATCAAAGAAAATACTATTTTAAATTGGTGATTTAAAAGCAATTGGTCTTAAATCTAACTGATAATGCACTCTTCCTCAAAGCTTTATGTTTTTTTCTGAAAAACATTGGTTTGAAAGTAAAACAAAAAATGCATTTCAGATGTTTAACCAAGGAAAGTATAAGGGTAGAGTTAGCAATATTACAAATCAATTCTCTAGCCAGGCACTCTCTAAGAAAAAAAATCTATCCTTTCTGTTATTTATTTGTTTGTTTGTTTTGAGACAGTCTTCCCCGTGTCTCTCCTGTCTCTCAGAAGCAGGGGCGCAGGCCCTCACCTCCATAGTGATTCTCCTTTTGTATTTAGTAATCGACATCTTTTCAAAGATCTCAGGGCCGAATTTTCTCTTTCCGAGAATTTTTTTTTAAATACAAACTACGGGTTTTGTTTGAAGTGAAGATTGAAAACAGTAGTGGGTCCAGTAGGCATTTTCTCTGTATTCCCTGTTTTGGTTGATTCTCTGAAAGCTAAGAGACAACAGAAATATAATTCAGGTGTAGATCTAGAAAATGTATTTGCACTATTTTACCTGGGTTCCTCGTTCTGTTCTTGCTCTGTGAAGGGAACCCAGCATACTGAGAAAGTGGTTGGAAAGAAAGCGTGGGGAGGGGTGGCAGCGTTATTTACATTCATCCCTGAAGGTTAACTACTGAGGGAAAGCACAAAGGCATTAGGGGTCCAAGCGTCCACATTTGGGATCTTCTCCGTTTCTTAAAACAGCCTCTTCTGGAGTCATTATGTAGCACTTTACTTAACAAATCTATCAGGAAATGTGGCGCTTTCCCATGACTAGTCCCCTTCCCATACCTAGATCTAACTTCTGCTGACCATTCTCTTGATAGACACTTTGGGAGGAGTGTTAGGGGCAACCACACTTCAGACCGCCAGCAGTTGTGAGTGGACCATATTTCAGTTTCTTCACTAAATGGGTGTTGGAAGCCGAGCTCGCAACGTTATCAAAGCCAGCCACAAATGCCACATGTAAAGAAGCAAACATCCGGAGCGGCTTCCTGCAAGCCTTGCTTCCCTCAACACTAGAGATTTACTGAGGTGGGTGGGGGTGGGTATCTGGAGTAGAAGCCTGGCACGCCTGTCTGCTGTAACCCGCAGCGGTGTCACACTCAAATAGTGCAGGATTTCTAGGTGGCTACTGACTATGCCACATCCTCAAGCGAGACCCGAGGCTCGAAAGGCTGGGGCAAGGAAGCGATTAATGTAACAAGAAGCTGTGCCCGCGACCACTTGGGGCCTGTAGCAACCGGTAGGTGATCAACTGTGTGACTCCAAAGTGGGAGAGTCAAAGCTACTCTCTACAGCGAGCCTCTGAATGAGCGGTTGATTTCTCGAAGGTTTTGTGGTTTTGGTGTTCTGATAGCCAGAGCCTGTTAAGGGACACTCAAGTCCAATTGCGCAGGATCCGTGGGCACTAAGGCAGATCCGTGGTCTGTAGAGAGCAAGTTCATGAGGGTGGAAAGGGGAGCACGGGCTGTCATCACGGTGACAGCCCCCGGCGGACTCTAAGATAAAGAGACAATAGTACCACTGGACGATTTAAATATGTGCCTCAGAGTCTGCCTCTGGGAACCATGAGGGAAGTGACACGGCACGGAGCGTTGTGCCCTGGGCTCCGCACCTCTCAGGTGGGGCCTGCGCTGAGCGACGCCGCCGATTGGCACCTTGCACCCGGGTACCAAAAGGCCTTTCCTTCCCTTTATACCTTTTGTGTCTCTTCCCAGTCCCTGGTCAGTCCCCAGTGGGTCCAAGATGGAGATCGAAATTCGGGAGCGTGAGAGGAGAGGAAAGGAGGAGAGAAAAGAGTGGCAAAAAGACAGCGGTCACCGGCCCCCACAGTGGCCCAGGACATTCAGACTAGAACCTGTAATCTTTGCTTCAGTAGCCTCTCTGGTGGAAGCTGAGAAGTTTGACCCCAAGATTAACTTCGGGGACTCGTTCCCCACACCGATGGGTGCATGCATCCTAAGTGGGCGGGGTCTCACGTAACTGTTCGAATCCCTGTCTAATCGTGGCTCCTCTCTGGCTGCCCTGAAACCCCACCCTAGCAGCTGGCGACTCTAAGACCACGTCCTCCTTCCCGCTTGGCCCCGGCTGAGTTTTTCGCGGCGAAGCAGGAAGCTCCCACTTCACTTCCCAGCTCAGAAACTGGTCGGGAATGTTTCTTAGAACCCACACCCCCAACTGTGTTCCCCAGATAAGTACGGACTCCTCTTTATTGCCTGCTCTATGGAACCGCAGATTCTCTTTGGAAAGGTGGTCTGAGAGCCAGGAATAAAGCCTTGCTCACATTTCTTTGGAGTTTTCCTTGAACTTTAAAGGCAATTCAGATGTGGCTTGGTTTTTTATAAAGGTGATGGCTGCTGCAGCCTCTTTCCATTGTTGGCACCCACACCCTAGGAAAGACCGGGCTTCCTTGGAGAAAGGCAATCCTCACCTGGCAGTCTTAGCAGCAGGTCCACTGTGGGCAGAGCACTTGCACTCGCACCCGAGAGCTGCCTGGATAGGGCTGCCTCCCAGGAATGCCCAGTGTGATGTCCTCGATCTTCTTCCCTGATTTACTAAGATACAGTCGCCCGTCCTCAGTCTATGATCCTGTAGTAATCTGTTCCTGGCACGTGAAAGGGATGCTTACCGCACAGTGGGTCAAGCACACTGAGTTGTTTTGTTGAGTTTGTTTTGGTTTTTGTTTTGCTTTGGTTTTGTAGCAGAGGCAATAGTTGTCTTTCCACTTGGGAGAACTCTGCTGCCAAGATCCCCTATCAGGATTAACTGCATGGTGCAGATGGTTGGTTAGGGCAAAGTATGCATTCTGTGATCATGGAAATGATCAAAGTTAAATAGCTTGGAGGACTTGCCACTCCTGACAGCACTCATTACCTCCTGTACGCTTTCCAATCTGAACCTAATTTAGCTTCCAACGCTTAAAAACAAGAGGGAGAGGTTAGGAAGCCTTCCAGGGTTTCAGCGGGTTTACTTGAATGTTCTTCTCTATCCGTTTGGTGGACTTAACAACATACCAACACAGGGCCTTCTGTTCACTATACCTTTCCATCCTAGATCACAGGGCTCTCCAGTCTTTACTACATACTTACAAATAATAGAATGTCAAAATCAATCCTAGTGTCTTCTTCCTCCTAAGTGGAAACACTAAGAACCATCTCCATAGACCTTAAAGGCTCATCCGTATAAGTCACAGGGCTTCTGGAGAGTAATTTTCTCTCCTCTTCTCCTTCAATAATTCAATCTGCATCTGAAATCACACATTACTGGGCACTTAAATCCCAAGGCTATCTTACTGCTTTCAGTATAGGAACCCAGGCTGAAGATGCACATAGATAATTTTATAAGCAGCTATGATGAAAAAGTAAATGTTTGTCTTTAGGGCATTTGGGAAGTTATCTTTGAAATGAATTTCTTCATAAGCATGGTACTGTTTACAGAACAGTTTCCCTACCTTGTCTGACCCTCATAACTGCCCTGGAGGTTAGAGAAGTAGCCATACCTTATCCCCTTTTGCTGAAAACAATGAGATAGAGAGTCAATGACTTAAGGTTACATAACAAGGATTCTTGGACCATCTCATTTTTCTAGCAGGAAACAATAACAGATCTTATTATGAATTTATTTCTGTGCCATGTTTACAAATAATGTGAGACAAATTGGAATTTATAAGGACTAAATAAAGAAGGGTGTTGGTAATAATGGATTAAGGATCCTTGGGGAAGAATGCAGTGTTCTTATTAACTGGGTCATGATAATTTTAATACCAGAAATACAGCAATGCAAAATGAAAGCATAATTTAGGTTTTTTCCCATCAATCCCAGCACTTGGGAGGCATAAGCAGACAGATCTATGAGTTTGAAACTGGACTGGTCTACAGCATGAGATCCAGGATAGCCAGGGCCACACAGAAAAACCCTGTTTCAGGAAGAAAAAATTAGTATATCTAGGTTTTTAAAAAGACAGTCTAAGCCTTACATGACATCTCATTTATTTTGACACCTGTTTCATACAGGCAGATTCTAATTCATCTGAGCTACATGAGAAGGGTTCAAAGATAGAGCATAGTGTTCTATCCTTGCTACACATTTCTAGTGTGAGTTTCCCCTAAAGTTAGTGTGCAGCCATATAACCAGTCACTAAATGAACGTCATATTCCTACCTCTCTTTGTTTTCTATTGCTATGATAAACACCATGACCAAAGCAGCTTCAGAGGGAAAGGGTTTATTTCATCTTACCACTCGCAGGTCATAATCCATTGCTGAAGGAAATCAGGGCAGGAAGTCAAACAAGAAGTAGAGGCGGGAACTGAAGAAGAGACCATGGAGAAATGCTGCTTCCTGGTATGCACCCCATGAGGTTGCTTTTTTATACAACTCAGGACCACCTGTCCACAGTGACATAGGCCTTCCCACATTAATCATCAATCATCAATCAAGGAATGCCCTACAGACTTTGCTACAGGCAATATGATGGAGGCATTTTCTCAAGTGAGGTTTCTCTAGATCTTGTCTGACAAAAGCCCATGCAGGGACACTCCCTTATGTCACTGTTATCTAAGTCTCATATCTAGTGTATTTTGCAAACTGATCCAATATTCTGTGTTTTCTGGGTCTAAATTCTAGAATTACATGGAATATTTTGCTATCAAGACTCATCAGTCTTTTTCTGAGTCTAAATTTCAGACTCACTCTTTACAAGAATGTCCACAATGTCAGGCCAATGTTGGCCCATACATTCTTTGCAGGAACCACCTTGTAAATGGTAGTGCCTCCTCTCTGGGTGTGAAAAGCACTGATGATGTTTAACACTATCTCCTGGTTCCATTCACTCAGTGTCTCTACCTTGAAGTCATCATTACCCCCTTAATACTCAATATTTTTTCCCTGTAGGGGAAACTTTGCCTTTATACTAATATTCTGTTCCTCATCAGACTTCCTTTCCATTCACTGGCCTGGACCTGTACTTGACAAATGACAAATGTTAGAAAGGATTGGTTCTATTCTTACTACTCTATGTCTATCTGTAACCGCCGTTTCTTTTGTAACGGCCGTCAGGTTCTGCTACTTTGTAAAGGCCGGCCGGTTCTGCTGCTCCGGTCGGCAGGTCAGGGTCTAGCAAGAGAGAGAGTGGGGACGGAGGAAGGGGAAAAAAGGGGCGAGAGACGCAAAAGATAGATACAAGACAGAGTCCGGTGGCGTCTCTTCAAGTCTCTTCTTTATTCTCCTCTCTTCTTACTATATTCTCACTCCTTCAGTCTCCTGACACCTCTCACTTTCTCACTCCTTCCTCTACTTCCTACTTCCTACTACCTCCTACTTTCTACCTCCTACTTTCTACCTCCTACCTACTTTCTACCTCCCCAATAGAAAGGAAATCCGGGTATTTATACCCTTTACCACGTGACTTGCCCTCGTGGACAATCTCAACTGAAGCCACTACGTCACGTGCCTTGTAGCCATGGATACCAGGAGCACCTTGCAGCTGGGGGCACTAAACAGTGTAACAAGATGTTTATCAGAGTGCGCTCAGCTATTGCAGGCTGTTGAAACAAGTCTCTTGTCAGGGTATATGGCTCGAGATGGCTGTAAAGATGATAGCCACTTTTGGCTAAGAGTCGGCTCCCAACATCTATCCACGTATTCCTTCTTTTTATGTGTTGTGTGTTATGGGTACAGGCGTAGATGCACAGTTTCTTCTCTTTAGTTGATATTATTAGACGAGGTCTCCTCTTGCTTCAAGTTTGATCTTCAGACCACTTTTTGGACTTTCCTCTTTATCCTTTGATTCTGAGTAATTTCTGACCATTTCCATATGTCTGGCATAACTAAACATTCCAGATTCATCTTGTCCTTTCCTTGCCTCAGTTCTGTCCCCAGGGAGTTGTGAGTATCCGTTTCAGGGAGAAAGCCTTTAGAAAGGAAGGCCAGGGCTCTACTGGATTTGGAGGCATCACTGCTTCTGCATATTGAGCAGACAGAGCTCAGAAACATAAACATATCTCCACACCACTCCAATGACCACACCTTCCTTTTGCATGGCTTCCTTGACCTTATCAAGGGTCAAAGGACTTGAAATTTTAGATGGAAAATTCTAAAAATGAATAATTCAAAGTTTTGAATAATTTATTATAATTTGTTATTACAAAATTATTAACCTCTTACAATGTGTCTTAATTTGTAAATTATACTATCATTGAATTTATGTATAAGATGAACAGTTATATAGAGGTCAGTATTATCCTTGGCTTCAGTTGTACACTAGGGGATCATAGAGCATATACCTCATGGATGAGGAATTTTGTATATGCAAGCTCATGTACACTCATATATAACTATCCCTATATACCTGCCTACATATATGTGTGCATATATGCCTTAAGTTGAAGATACATCTAATTCTAATCTCATCCTAAGGTTTCTTTCTAACTTGCTGACTTTCAGAGTTATGCAGTAGTATTACTAGTTAATTGAAGGCACATGTGCATGAATGCAGAATCCATTTCTCACAATGAAAACTGAGCAATGTCTCCATGCCCCACCACGCTTGTGGGCTATCTCATTGCAATCATCTTCCAGCCACACCATCTTTCCAATATAATTTCTTTGCTTCCAGATGTGCCAGAAAGTCTGAGTGGCCATTCTCCAGTATCTCCCTTCCTCCATGCCCCAAAGCAAGAAAAAGATAGCTAGCAGTGAGGTAGGCTCAGCAAGTTAGGACACTTCCCACAAAGCCTGACAACAGGAGTGCCACCCCAAAAAACCATTGGGTGGGAAGAGAAGATCAATCCTTGCAAGTTGTCCTCTTCCCTCCACATGGATGTACCACACACCATAGATAATATTAAATAAAGTAGGACGCAGAACTACTGCTTTAAATTTACATTTGGTTTTGCTTTGCTTTCCAGCTGTCGCCTACATTGCCCAGGCTGGCCTGGAACCCAGTCCTTTGTCTCACCTCACAGGCTCTGAGACTGTATATGCATTCCTCTAGGCCCATTTTTCTCATTAAGTTTTATTTAAAAATAAATTCAAGCAATAAATGTGGTCACAGGAAAAACCCATCTTCTTGTTTAGTGTCTTTTCCTGCTGGCAAATACTTTTAGAATAAGTTAAGACTTAAATCATAAAGCACTATTTCTGTTTGGCTTGAAGAAGGTCCTTCACAGTTTTGAAATTACAATACTGTACCATAAAAATGTAAAGTAAAATTCCTTGGGCTTGCAATGACAGATAATTTGAGACTAGAAATTAGCCTGACCTCATAGGATTTCCCTTCTCAAAACTATCAAAGCTCAATGATAGAATGCTTGACTAGGATAGACAAGGCCCTAGGTTTCATCCTCAGCACCACGGCAAACAAATAAGTAAATAAATAAATATTATTTATATTATTATAGTATGTTGTTGCAAAATTATTAACCTCTTACAATGTGTCTTAATTTGTAAATTACACTATCATTGAACTTAATGTATAAAACAAATAGTAGTTATAGAGAAGTCAGCTTAAATGTTTAAAGAGCAGAACAAAGGCGTAGGAAGAGAGAACAACATTCAATAAAAATTTTAGAATTATTTATAGACATCTTTGAAGGAATACTACAAAGATTGCTATCACTCTTTTGTCCTGCCACCCTTCCCACAACTCTCAATGACCTTACACAAGATCATAATGTGCAACAAGTCAGATTTCCTGACTTGTCCCAAGAGTAGAGGTTGGCCCATCTGATTTCTACTGCTTCTATGCATGACTGAATTCTTATGAGTCCCAGCCACATTCAGCAGGGCAAAGTTCATGGGGAAGATATGAAAAATGAAGACCAACCACCATGTCTCTAAAACATGCCAAAGCACTTCTAAAATCTGTCTTCATTTATGTGCTGCTATTTCAGAGAAAGATCAGAAGCTCAAACAGTGCACACAGGTCCAGCTTCAGTCACATGACCAGCAAGGACACTTTATTGGCTAGTTTTATGTCAAACTGCTACGAGCTGGTCTTGGATTCCTTAAGAAAGCAGTCACAGCAAGCCATGAGGAATGATCCATTAAGCAGCACCCTCTGCAGCCTCTGCATCAGCTCCTGCCTCCAGGTCCCTGCCCTGTGTAAGTTCCTGCTTCATTGCTTTTGATAATGAGCTGCTACATGGAACTGTGCAAAAAATCAACCCTTTCCTCCTCAAGTTGCCCTGGTCACAGTGTTTCATCACAGCAATAGTAACCCTAACTATAACAGGCACTTACTTTGGATTTTCCCTCCGAGCAACTCTCTCCTGTCCCAATGCACAGAAGACAGTCAAGTCTACAGAACAGCTGCTGACAAAATGTCCCAGTGTAGAAGGGGCAATCTCTGCTAAAGCAAAGACTGTAAGCATGAAGAAGTCGACAGTAGTCAAATGTGAATGAAATAACTGATGTGGCCATAGTAGGATTTAGCTAGACTTACAAAGTGTATCTTCCTTGTCAACTCAGTTATAAATCCCCAGCAGTCAGTAACTGAAGGGTCTCTGCAATCTGCTTTTGTCAGTACTTATTCTGTTTAGCAAATAAATTATAATAGCTTATTTATAAAAATGATTAACAAGAATACATTTACTACTTTCCTAGAGTATTCAACTTCGGTTCTTTGTTTTTGGTTTTGTTTGTTTTTCAGTGCTGGGAATCGAACCTATGGCTTTCCTGCTATCACCATACCATCTTACATCCTTACCTTGACTTGAGCATCATTTTATTAGCAAGAGGATACTTAGTGTGCACATTTGTAGCATCATAGTCTCCAGTTCTAGCTCAATCCTATACAAATGTCATATCCACAGTGGTAGCCTCATGATCCTCCAAGAATGCATGGGCTCTTTCTAGCTCTTTCTTTCTACTCCCATCTCCTATTACAAAGCTCTAGGTAGTTGGCCTCTAACTGTTCTAGAACAGGCAAGAGCCCGTGTTCTCTTCCCTTTTTATGTTATTAAGGACACACTCATTTTCTGTGGCTAACTCTCATAATGACTTCTGAGACCAGCCATCTGTGGTGATCAGGCTCCTCCCTTCTTCCTCAGGCTTATGCCACTGTTCTTTTACCTGCATCATTTATATTTCTTTGTTTATTTATATTCAGTGATTTATCTGCTTTTTATCTAACCTTGGCCGGTTAGTGCCAGCTCCCTCGGAAGTCACCTGTGTTGTTCATGGCTTTAGCATGCCTTGTGCTTAGTACTGTAGTATTCAATGAGGTCACTAAATGTTTTGAGTGAATAGAGGATTGCCAACACTTTCTCTGTGACCTTTGGTTGGATGGAAGCTGGTGAAATTTAACTGCACTTTCTCATATCTCCTCTTTTTTTGTGAAAATTCTCTTCACTCTTAGAGCTTTGATTGCTTTTACTGGGGCTTCATTGCTTCGTTTTAAGAGAAGGAATTCCTTTAAAAGGGGCACCTCCATGAACGTGTATTTCATTAACAGAGTATTATCTCAAAGGGTAACTAAGAACTCTCCAAAGAAGGTTGCTCCTTGTAAGAGCCTCTAAATATTTTTGACTGATTAGGTATCTTAATCTAGTTGCCAGTTAATTGTGTTTGTCTGTGATTAAGAATATGATTTTCACCTGCTCCCCCAGCACAGTGTCTCTGTGTTTGGAGAAAGCCAATCTCTCATCCTTTGTATCTACAGTGTACTCTTTGAAGGTGTTTGCAGAGGGGAATGAGAGCCCAGCTATCACCTGGAGCCAGAATCTGGGAAGAAGGAATCTCTGTTAAGCCACCTGCAGACTCACTAAGAAAGATTCTTACACCCACTGGCAAACAAAGAGATCTGAGGACCAGCCTCCTGTCCCCTTGGTCTGTGCCTTGTTTACTATTTCTGGGAAAAAAACCATCTCAGTTGCTTTGCAGTACTAGTCACAATTTAGTATTAAAAGTTTATTAAAGTAGGGTTTTTCAGAGCATATCTGTTTACAAATACCAGATTGTCCCTTGACTTTTAATTTGCTGTACAAAAATCTTTAAACAAACAATGAGAAGAAATCACCAGCCAAATGAAAGTGCACAAAATACAGAGACTCATTATGTGTAACAAGTAGCTGAAGCCAAGTGACTGGAACTGGAATTACTCCCAAGGTGCCCCCTGCTTGCTCCTGGTTTCTAT
Source organism: Grammomys surdaster (assembly GCF_004785775.1). NCBI lineage: Eukaryota > Metazoa > Chordata > Mammalia > Rodentia > Muridae > Grammomys > Grammomys surdaster. Next base: position 2,682,177 of record NW_021604671.1, on the reverse strand, counting down.
GCTGCCTCTACTGATCCGGTGTACACAGAGGTCTTCTCATCCACAGAACAGGGAGTCTTAAAGGAGCAGCCCTCTGTCTTTACATTTTGCAGTTTTGTCAGTAGTCCTAAGTTTAAAGGGGAAAAGAAAAATAAGATATGCAACTAAAACAGTAACTAGAAAAGTTATATCGTTCCTGAGCACCGCCAGCTAACAGCATGCCATATACTGATAATACTGATATCACCTTGGAAAAACTGGAATATTTGCTGGGACAATCAAATCACCACCCCCAGGAGTACAAACATGGATCTTGTGGCATCTCTAGGTGTGTCTAGGGTGAAAGGGCTGGAGGAAATGGAGAAGCTTTCAGGTTAACATAACCTTCCAGTGACCCGCTTCTCAACCACACCATTGAATTCTTTCTTCAGCTGCCAAATATTTAAACCCATTTTATTAACCATAGCTACTCCTACACACCAAATATTTCTCTTTCTGTTCTATTGATGAGAGACTGAAGGGTAGTCTGGTTTGGGGGATTTAGGAGCACTGGCAGCAGCAGGCACAGCTGTACCACATCTGTTGCCCCTGACACCTTCAGTGGCATTAGCCCTCTGTGCCTCAGCCTGAGCGACAGTAGGCTCCCAGACACAGTCCACTTCAGGGAGCTGCGGTTTGTACTTCTTGTGAAATCAGGCTAGGTGGTCAACCTCTGATTTCCTAGAAGTTTAAAGGCAACTTTTCTACCTTACCTTCACAAACAGGCACTGTCCTTCTCAGTGACTTTGAAATCTTGACTGTGTTCTTTCTATCACTTCTACCTCAATCAAATAGTCCTGGTGGCAAATTTCCATATACAGCAAATTATATAAACACCAACACTCTGCACCAAATACTACCATTCTAAGCCAGACAAAGTTATTATAAACTTCAGATAGAATTTATAATTGTCATTTGATATAAGATTTGGTACACAGATGCTTGAACAATATGTCTGCAACTGCTTACTTTAAATTGCAATCAACCATATTTTCAAAGTTTCTTAGATAATGTATTTCTCTCTAATTTCAGAATTTCTAAGTAGAAGTTTTAGAGTTTAAATGATCTGTGAATCTTGTTACCTACTTTATATATTTAGACATTTGTCACACACAGTTATTCTCTCAGACTTTTGAGTGGAAACCCTTGGTAACATAGGGTATAAAATTGTGATGCTATCAGAACTGATACAGTGGAGGACTGCAGAGGAGAAAAGTGAATTCTCTTGTAGATTAATTTTTTGATATAAGGAACTTACAAAATATATATATATATATATTTAAATATATTTAAAATAGTATATTACATTCTAAAATGTTGTTAGTATAGCTTTTTAAGGGACATGAATTTGGTTATTTATTTACTACTATATTTAAAATATGATAACATATAATACCTTGCAGAATATTTCTGTATGTATGTTTCAATTTACTTTAGAAATGACCTCAACAGTAGGTATTCCTACTGTTTCCATTTTTTTTTTCAAGAGAAAATGGAATTAGACCAGTGAGTGACTCACCCAGAGTCACAAACAGGAATCTAGGTTTCATTGATACCTGTGCTTTCTCTGTAATCCACACCATGAATTTGGCTCTACACATACAAAGGAATGACTCCACCATCTTCGTGTGAGACAGTGTGTCTTTCTCCATTGCTGGAAGGACTTTGGCTCACTTAGATTTCAACGGCACTCCAGTGAGGGTTGAAGATGTGGTACAGCATTCGTCCTGTGCATGTGCATGTGTGTGTGTGAGTGTGTGTGTAAACATGTGTGTGAAAGCATGTGTGACTGAGCATGCACATGTGTAAGCATGTATGTGCGAATGAGTGTGAGAATGTGATCATGTATGTTTGTGTGTATGCTCGAGATTGATTGCTATACATGCTAGACAAACATTTGACCATTAAGTTATATTTTACTTTTTTTGTTGTTTTGGTTTTTTTGAGACAATGTTTCTCTGTATAGCCCTGGCTGTCCTGGAACTCACTTTGTAGACCGACCAGGCTGGCCTTGAACTCAGAAATCCACCTGCCTCTGACTCCCAAGTGCTGGGATTAAAGGCATGTGCCACCACTGCCTGGCCATTAAGTTATATTTTACCTTTTACAATGCACTTTAAAAGAAATATTTTTGCAATAGTGCTATGACTGAATGCCAATAACAAATATAAGGACATAGAGTGTAACTATGTTTATCCTATAAATCCTCATGGCAACACATTTCATCTCATTTTCCAAAATAAGTTGTGGATCTACAGAGGAATCTGTACCCTAAGAGTCATGGAGTTCTGTTCCCTAGCCAAAGGATGTGTTGTTTTATCATATTACAAGAACTATTTATTTATTTATTTATTTATTTATCTATTGTAGGGAAGTTGGAAAGATTGCATGTGTGCATGCTGGCCTGTTACATAAGGTGACCAGAATTTGACAGTGGGGATGTCTTCTTGAATGGCCTCTCCACTTTATCTTTTGAGACAGAATCTCTCACTGAACCTGGAGGCCATTAATGGGCTAGACTAGTGGATCCATGAGGCCCTGGAACCCTTCTGTTTCTACCTCTGTTTTTCTGTGGATGTTCCTGACCAAACTTGGGTTCTTGTGCATGAATACCAAGTGCTTGCTTTACCCACTAAGCAAGCTTCCCACCCCCGTGTTTTAAAACAGGGACTGGAAGTAGAACTTGGCTGATGGAGTGGTTGACCAAGCAACCAAAGAGCCCCAGATTCAGTCACCAGCACTGTGGGACGAGGGGTGCTGGCTTTGCTTAGTTTCTTAAATTTAATTAATTCATTTTTAACATTATGTATGTTGGTGGTGTTTTGATTGCATATATGTGGTGTGAGGCTATCTGATGCCCTGGAACAGGAGTTACAGACAGTTGTGAGCTGCTGAGTATTGAACCAGGGTCCTCAAGAAGAGTAGTCAGTGCTCTTAACCACTGAGCCACCCCTTTAGCCCCCAACTTTGCTTCATAATCCCTGATTATATGTAAGATAATGGAAACTTCTAAGAAAAGAACCTTGTTAACATCGATTATCACTTTTCTATAAAATAGATGTCGACTGACTACATTTCTACTGGATTACATTGAGTGTAGAGATAATTGGTATTCAGAAAGGTTGTACAATTCTCAGGTTAGCAATTCTTTCTAAATTTGAAAGTATTCTCAATTTAATTTTTAAATTAGATATTGACTCTTGAAACTATTATGAATGATTAAAGAATCTTGCCTTAGAGGATCACACACTGCACTACAGGCTGCTCAGACCAGGGGGACGAGAACTGGGGTTATTAAGTGAAAAACCTATAACTAGATAGTAGTGTATACAGCAGAATATACTAAACTGAACTGTATATGTTAAACAAGTGAATGTTATTGTATATGAATTATATAAAAATGCAGTTACCTTAAAAATTAGAAAGCAGAAGCAATCTGGAAAAACAACACAAATAGAAGATCTGAAGCTGAAAGCTAGCTTGGCTGGGGCAACACAGTCAGGATTTCTCTTCACCAATATGGTCCATCCCTGTGGTAAATAGAGCATCCACCCACCCCCAGAGTATTTCATAGAAAAACATTCTGTTCCTAAGCTTTCGGACCAACAGATAAAAATGCAAACATCAGAGCTTACTGGAAACGAATTCACAGATACTTCTAAAAGAGGTTTTGTTTGTTTGTTTTTAGTTTGCCTAAAGAACTGTGCAAATTTATTTTGGAGCTTAAATGAGATTTCTCCTTTATGTCTTCCCAAAGTGAGAAAGTGCCTTGTTGGCAGCTCATGCTCATTTTCCTGGTTTTATTAAGAAGAAGTGGCATCTAGGCTTCAGGAATTCCAAGGAATTGAAACAATGGATAAGCTTACCTTTAATCAACCAAGTTCAACATGATGTAAGCAACTGCAAGGATGGAAGAAAATCTGCTTAGCATGTTCTCTTTGTCCCGATATGGATGGGCTAGCCAACCTATTTTTTATCAAACACTCCCTCTTGGTCACTCTGAGACTTGAGAGATTTCAGAAGAACTTAGGTCATGTTCGGTGATTTTATATAAGAATTCAGGCTGACACAGCTTGAAAAATAGTGTGTAGGAGAAAATTTTCATTGGTAGTGGATGTTTTTTCTCCTCCCCACATGGAATTAAACAACCTTACACTAAGCTTATAAGCATGTGACTCCTAACTGAGTTCTCTGGGAAGTGCTTTCTACAGGAACCTGAAAAGTAAAGGGCTTTATATGTCCGGCTGCCTCTATGGCAGCCAGACTGGTTTCATTTAATAGTATATGTGACAATATACCAACATGTGGAAATCAGATCTGAAAGCATAATAGTGCGCATGCCTAACATGCTTACCGCTTTGGGTTAAGTGATCAGCACTGAAAGAAATGAAAGAAAAAAGCTAAAACAAAACAAAACGAAAACCCCCCAAAAAACCCTAAAACGCTCAAGTTCTTGTAGGTGTGGCATCCCATTGTAAATGGAGGTATCACAGGTAAAGGGATAAAGACATTCCACCGCAATGAGGTGGAGTGAATGTTTACCAGCTGCCTATAAACATCGAATTTTCCTTCCTGTCTCCAAGGGAAGGATTTTCCTGAAGTTGCTTGTGCTAAATTTTCTGTTTGGAAACATTTGTCAGAAGAGAAAATTATATTCCCTGTAACATTAAGTGATAAGCCTCATCATTCATTTTGAAATCTGAAAGTTCTCCTCCTCCTCCTCCTCCCCATATCCAAACAGGTAGTATGACAGAATCAGAATGAAGAAATTTTACTCATTTTGGTTATTGTATGAGTGTCCATTTTGCAAAACTTGATCTTTGGTCCAGGGAAAAAGAATTTGGCTGTCTCAATGAATCAGTGATCTATCTATCTTTCTTTTTTTCTGTATTTCTTTCTTTCTTTCCTTCTTTCTTTCTTTCTTTCTTTCTTTCCTTCCTTCCTTTCTCTCTCTCTCCTTCCTTCCCTCCCTCCCTTCTTTCTTCCTTTCTTCCTTCCTACTTTCCTTCCTTCCTTTCTTCCTTCCTTCCTTCCTTCCTTCCTTCCTTCCTTCCTTTCTCTCTCTCCTTCCCTCCCTCCCTTCTTTCTTCCTTCCTTCTTTCCTTCCTCCCTTCCTTCCTTTCTTCCTTCCTTTCTTCCTTCCTTCTTTCTTTCTTTCTTTCTTTCTTTCTTTCTTTCTTTCTTTCTTTCTTTCTCTCGCTCTCTCTGCTGTTTGTCTTTCATGACAGAGCTTCTGTATGTAGCCCTGGATGTCCTGGAAATGCTATGTAGATCAGGCTAGTCTCAAACTCAGAGATTCGTCTGCTTCAGCCTCCTGAGTGCTGGGACTAAATGTATGTACCATCAGTTTTCTGGACAGCCAACTGGATGGTTTACATTTTCTTACTTTTAATACATGAGAATTTCTCCTCTTTCACTGGGCTATAGAATTGCTATTGTAAGCAGAAAACCACTATGAATGAGAACTAAAACCCAAAGAAAGACAGACCTCTTTATACAGTTCTCAAACCGACAAACAAACCATCACAAACATTTGGGCTGTAAGGAATTTTTACTGTTGTATACACATGTGCAGTTATTACATTCTGTATTTATTTTTCTGATTTTAGAAAGTTAATTAGTAGAAGATGGTTTAACAGTTCTTGTCTTCTATTCTGGTATTATTTAGACTTTTAAAGAAAGGTTATATCTAGTTTTGGAAGACTGTCTCCTAATACTTTTTGATAACATATTTGAATCAGATGGGTTGAGTGCCCACAAAACAAATATCCATGGTATAAGATCACCTCATTAAATACTGACATACTCTAATTTATAGTCCAATTTGAATTTTGGATTATAGAACTTTCTAGAACTGCCAGATCATTGAACTTTGCCTTGAGTACGTTCTGAACTTTAAAGCAATTATTTAGCCTATGAATTTATTTCAAAGTAGAAAGTATTCTACCAAGGTATCTATCAAAAATTATATAACAAATATAATTTCTGTTTAAAATAATATGATTTAATTCAATATAAAAAAAACCACAAAAAGAACATCGAATTGTAGAATGTAGTCATTTTGACCTGCTTTGTTGAGTCAGATCAAACACAAGCTCCTTGCCCGGCAAAGTGGACATGCTAAGTTGGTTCCAGAGCTGATTTCTGCAGCCCATTATGGACTTCACAAAGTGTTCAAGGTTGCTTTTCCATTCACTCAGCCAGAATCAATAAATCTTTCACCTGGCTTCTTTGCTGTACGTGTTGTGCTGGTTAATCATGTATGTATGAAGGCATAGCACAGTAGGCTTGGAGAGTTTGCTGATAGGAGCCAATTTTTAACCACCACACTGTTGAAAACTGGAAACAAAAGAAAGCACTTCTGCCTACTATTAAGATGTGTTATCAACTAGGAACCACAAATAATTCTGCTGGCCAATTTCCAGGGCCAGAAATAAAGGCAGAGGAGGAGGGGAGAAAGCCATCTTCTAAAGTGGTTCTAAGGAATCACAACTCCAGGAAAATCTTTAATAGAGAGACACAAGTGCTCAACAAACAATGGGAAAACAGGTCCACAAATACAGACAAGTCCCTACCTTGCATATGCACACTGAGATGCTTTCTAAAGACTGAGTGCTAAACCTCACATCTATGTGGTAAGTGGAGAAGAGCTGTAGTCAAGGAGAATAGCCTCTCCCTCATACTGGCTCTTTTTCTTTTCTCTGGATTATTCTATTTATATTATAATCTGAAATTAGAGGTTTTTCTAAAGGTGAGTCATACCATGTATTTTGGATGTTTTTACTTAACCAAATTCTACCCAAGACCACTGAGGGTGCTGTTTGGAGCAACAAAATGGATCCTCCTGCCTTCTCAGATCTTTTTTGTACCTGTAGTTCAGTTGCTTGTATGACTTTGGGATAATCCTCTTCTTTCTTCCTCGATGAAATACAGTGTACATATTATGTGCCTTTTTTGTCGTTTGTTTTTGTTTTTTTGTTTTTTGAGGGAGTTTTGGTTGGTTGGTTGGTTGGTTGGTTGGTTGGTTGGTTGGTTTTGTTTTGTTATGTTTTTGTGTAGCCCTGGCTGACCTGGAACTCACCCTATAGACCAGAGTGGCCTCAAATTCAGAGATCTGCCTGCCTCTGCACAGCTCTACAGTTACGTTTAATTGAAGTTAAAATTTAATTATGGTGAGTCATTTTTCTTTTTAAAATAATTTTAGAAATTTATTTTATTATAATTATTTTTAATGTTTTGCCTGCCTGTATGTCTGTGCACATGTGAGTGTATGATGCCATCAGATACCATGGAACTAGAATTACAGAAGTGCCATGTGGGTGCTAAGTATTGAACTTGGGTCTTCTGCAAGAGCAACAAGTGGTTTTAACTACTGAGCCATCTTTAGATATTATAGAATTCATTTTAAAGTGTGCAGTTCAGTGGTTTTCTTTATACTCACATATGTACATCTATAGCCACTATAAGTGTTAAAATATTTCATCAGTTGCCAAAGAAACTTACAGTCACACTTATTTACCTCAAGCCTGACCTTAAAAAATGTTAAACTAACTTCTGTCCTCCAGTTTTGTCTATGTTCAACACTGCACATATTACATACTTGGTTTTTGTGACTGCATTCTCTCAATACAGTGTTTTCAAGGCTGATGTGTGTTGCTAATGTGGAGCATCACTTCATTTTTGTCAATAGTTCAATAATCTTCCTGTGTATGAATATGGCTCATTTTATTTGCTACTCACCAATGGGTTATGCCATTCAGCAAACAGCTCAGTTGTTTCTGTTTGGGGCTATTACAGATGAGGCTATTATGAACATTTATGCACAAAAAATTTTCTTGTGAGGATTTACACTTTGAAGCTCCTTAGGATAGAAACACCGGCCATATGATGACTGTAACACCTGAGCAGCATTTGGACTGTTTTTCAAAGCAGCTGCACCACTGTAAATGTACTAGCCATACATTTTCATTTCCATATCCTTGCTGATACTTAATGATGCTTGTTTTGTTTATGCCTGTATTTGTTTTGTTCGTTTGTGTGTTTGTTTGTTTGTTTGTTTGTTTGAGATGAGGTCTCTCACATAGTTCTGACTGTATGGGAACTCACTGTGTATACCAGGCCAGGCTCCAGTGCCGGCATTAAAGGACACCACCATCACGCCCAGCTATCGAACATTTAATGAGTAGGTTAGACTGCAGTAAATGGGCTTCCATTGCTGAGCCCCTGTCCCAGCTTCCCCAACTTTCATTCTCTACCCATTTGCAAAATCTCCCAGCTACTCCAATACTAGCAAGGTCTGCAGCTTTCTGTCTTCTATCTCTGTGGGCAAAATTACCCTACGTTAGCAGAATTATGTAGTCTTTGCTCTTTATGAGTGGCTAGGTCCACTTAGTACAGCATCCCCAAGACTCATGAATGCTGCAGCAGCATCGAAACCTCTCTCCTTTATAGGATGAATAATATTTCTTTGTACAAATAAACCTCACTGAGTTAAATATCATTATGGTTCAGGTAGGACTCTGACTTTATTATTTCACATACGTATAGTTGTTTGACTATCGTGTGGCTTTTTAATCCCTAGTACAGGTAAGTATTGGGATTTAAATTCCTTTATTATTTCAAACTCTTAAATGTCAGAAAAGAAGAATCAAAATACTGTTGCAAAAAATTGTTTTAGAGGTGACCATATGTACTCAAGTTAAACAGTAAAAACAAAAACAAAAATAAAAACAAAAACAAAACCATGAGGTATCATGAGGGTCTTTTCTTGTTCTCTATGGTTTTTATATTTTTTCCATTTTACAATCAAAACGTAGGCTACCACTGAACAAGGACACTAGCAGAAACTGTAGCTTAGAAGAACCTTCATTTATCATTATCATTACCAGCATTCAACTATAATGGCTTTCTTTCATAAAGCACTTTGTGAGCATACAAAAAGAAAAAGAACTGTGAAAAATCACTTGTGCTTTCAAGTTGACAATAGGTGGCGCTAGCCATTAAGTCAGCATTACATTTGTTTTTACAGTGTCCTGAGATTAATAAACTATTAAAAAAAAAAAAAAAAAAAAGACAAACCACCTTCAGGAAAGACACAGATGAGCAGGATAAGATGACCCCTTCCTATCTCCCAATGTAGTTAGATTCAAATCAATGGTCCACAAAGACAGTTCAGCTGACTGCAACAGGGACCTGGTTACAGATTTGAGTTTTCCCAACATTTAAGAGAGGAGCCTTGGTCCTGTTCATGTTGTCTCTTATGGTCACAGACACATTAACCTCCCCCTCTTGAATCTACCTTTAAAAAAAATCCAAGAAAATAGAGGATTATTTAATATTTTCTTTAATTCTTGCAAGAAAATAGACAGAATTTCAGAAGTGAAGGGTTTACTGGCTACAGGCAGGTTGTTGTTGACAAAGCATAAAGGATTAATAATAAAACAGAATTTTGTAACTTGTATGTATCTCCTGTGTTACTGAAATGGGTGTCAATCAGTCTCACTGTCTGGGAAATTAAGTTATACAAATGTGTGTGTGTGAGTGTATTTGTGTGTGTCTATGTGTGTGTGCAATTGATTTTTACATGAAGAATTTGGATAATTCCAAAATTAATCTACTTTTACAACACACACTACATGTTAGAGTAATACCATATATTGACCATAATGACTCTACTTCATTTTTTTGTGGTGTAATACTACAGAAGATGGTAGTTAGGCAAATAAACACCATGTCATTTTTTAGTACAAGCAAAGAAATAGAAATAGAATTGGTAGACAAAATTAGAACTTGTAATATAATTTTTCATATTTATTCAAACTGAAACGGTTTCATGCTATATAGAAATCCTTAATTTGTGTCTTTGGTACCATATATTTAAAATGGTGGGCAGTGAATGTTAACATGTACAATGAGAACCATCTGGGGGAATGGAAGCTCTTCCTGAGCACTGGCAATATCTAAAAACTTCCTTCTGACTGCACAGAGCACTGAGTGCACACTCCTCAATGACATTGTTGCAGAACGACTGAGTTTTCTACAGGAATTTCATTAAACATGGCCTAATTCAGTTGTCTTTCATAATGTTTTCAGGGTGAACACTTTGAGGCTGTTAAGAAGCCATAAAGCCAATGCCCCTGTGTTTCCCAACCCATCTCATGTGTGCCTTCAACTCTTTATAGCTTTGTATAAATTTAGGATCATATGAGAAATATCCTAGTGTATGGAGCCCAACATTGAACATACCAGTTTATAACACCTCACCTTGCTCCTACACTCAGTTTTGTGAATGTGGATTGCAGGACTAAAACTTGCAGATTTTTCAAAGCAGAGACAACTTTCTTCACCAACCTTGCAGTGTCCTCTGTGACAGATCAATATTGCTGTCCTCTCCTTCCCACCTAAGTGCAGTTTCTCCACAAGCGCCACCTCTTTCCCACCATTGAAACAATGTCAGGGAGATCATCCTATGACAGAATGTGCACTAGCATTTAATGTCTCTAAATCAGAAAAAAAAGTGGATATGATAAAAAAAAGTTTACATAAGTACAATAAAGAAATTATCTTCACCCTTCAATTACTAGAAGTCAAGCCTCTATCCCCGCCTTCACAAGATTAGAATCGCCACAGCCCTTCTATACCTAGAGAAGGGAGGAGATGTCAGGGGCAGCCCTGCTTATACACTGAAGGCCTAAAATCAGCCATAGGCCTAAAATCAACAATAGGCCTATCATACATGTATACTAACACCAAGTCTTAGGTCTCTGTGGAAAAACATTGAAACAGAGGGCTATAAGCTATTGTAAACAGGCAGCTTTTGTGGAAATTTACCAGCCTGAGTAGTCATAGACCTTGTAAATAGGTAGCCTTGGCAGATAGAACCAACTTAGATAAGGACAAGTGAATCATAGTCAGAGTCATAGTGATCTGTCCCTGAACCTTCACCCAGCCGATACCATGTTCTGAAAGATATCTGTACCCCCCCTGAACACCCATGCTCCAGTGTCATCCCCTTCCCCAAGTCTGCCTTTTTGTTTATAACCCCTGTGTGAATAAGTAAAAATTATGATTTGATTTAAAAAAAAAAAAGAAAATATCTTCAGAAATCTGCCCCCAATCAGCAAAATATGGGTTTCATATTTCAGATTAACTCAATTCCAGGCAAACACATGAGTTAACTTGCTTTAAAGTGTCCCCTGAATTCGCTTGCAATCACATTTAGCGACTTACTGAGCATCCATTGGATAAGAAGTGTAGTTTGACTATTACCCCGCTGTGATCAGAACTGTGGTGAGACCAAGTGCATCTGCTTGGAGAACTTAAGACACAGACATTGATTGGCGTTGATCTTGAGTCTCCCTGTGGATTTCACACAGTGATAGAACATTTTCATGGGTTCCAAAGTAGAGTTCACAGAACTTTGGTAAACTCAAATATGTTCTTGGAATATTGATGGATTTTTATGTAATTTTATAGTTTAGGAATGTGGGTTAAAAAAATCAACATAGATATTGTCTTGGTCACAATACTGTTTACATTACCTTCTTGGCTTTGTGTTTGCACACAATGGCCCCAGCTTAACCACTTTAACAGTCAAGAGATAATGAAAAAGAAGGATGGTTAGCTAGCATCCCAGGCATCAGGAATTTCATGTTAAATAACTCTGTTCAAATACTGTGGGGATGAGTACCCAGGGCCTCACAGACTAGCCAAGTGTCCACCCCCATTCCCTGAATATTTTTGCTTTGCTTTATTTATTTATTTATTTATTTATTTATTTATTTGACACTTGTATCCTAGCCATGTCTTGATCTCAACTGGTCAAAGTTGACTTGAACTGCTGATCCTCCAGCCTCCACACCCTGAATGTTGCATGTACCACTGGGCCTGGTTTAGAAGTACTGAAGATTAAACCCAGGGCTTTGAGCATACTGCAACACTTAACAACTAAACTACATCTCCAGCCTCCAGGAGCAATGTTTTTCATTAGTGAAAGGCTTGCTCTCCATACACTAATGAGTGTGGGAAATAAGTAAATAAGTCACAAGATAATTGTGTTGTTATTGCATTACTGCTTTGAGACAGGTCTTGCTGTGTAGCCCAGGCTGGCTTTCAAGCCTAAGATCATCTTGTCTCAGACTTCAGAGTACAGTCATCTGCCAAGATAACTGGCCAATTCAAGATCCAAATTCTTATTTCAAAACCTTTGGAGACTATTATGAAAACAATGAACTGCACATTCATGTCTTGGAGAGGTCTGATATCGTACTATGTAGGTAGACATTGAAATGTGAATATAAATGTGAATCTTTTCACTATGAAAGTAAACAAAATTGAAAAGATACCTTAACATTCATTTTATTCATGTCCGATAGGTTGTAAAATTGTTGTGCTTTTCATGCCTGAAATTTGTTTGCTTTCGAATTTTATTTGAGGGATCATGGATCTACCAGAGGATTCATTCAGCCTACATGGTCCTTACATTTGAAGTATGAATTCCTTCATATGAATGCTCTTTGGAGTACAGAGAGGAAGGCTTTTCATAGCAAGTTGGAATAAAAAGTATGACTTTTTATTTTCTTGCTCTGTGCTTTTGCATTTAGCAGGACTTAGCCCAAGAGGTATGAATCTAACAGAAGGAAAGGGCATAGCTCCCACCTACTGCCAGTCAATAAAAGATACTGATGCTTAGGGACAGGAAGATCCACCAGTGGGTGACCTTGGGGTGCAGGTCAATAGGCTCAGGCAGGTGAACAAAGCTCCAAGCCTGTTACTCTGGGAGGTTCATGACACTGGGAGTCATATCACATTGAATTTTGAAAAAGAAAATGTCAAGGCTAGAATAACAGATTCTGAGTAGCCACAAATCCAGTTAGGCTGAGTTTTTCCTATAGTTTAGATTCTAGAATTGTAGATGAGGAATAATGGACTTGTGCATTTCTCCCACTAGGTAGTTGTATGTTTTCCCAGGATGCAGTCCTCTGTGAACTGTGAAGTGATTTATCTACATACAGCACCTCTGCTTTTAAACTACCCTAAGCAAGCATTCCTACAGTGGCAGCTGTAACACTCAATTCTGGTTAATTTATGTAACTGTGGAATTGGTCAGGGCAAAGAAGCTATCAAGAGAGGATAAGTTTCATTACATAGCTAATGATGGCATAAGGTTGAACCTATAGAATTACACATCTAGGCCCTGCTGCATATTACAAGTGTCCTAGGAGAAATTCTTCTGAGCCTCCCATCTTTAAAGTGGTAGTTAGTCTCTCTAGTAAGATCTTTTGATACTAACACTAGGCCTTCTACAAACTTGTGCAAACACCACCATCTTACCCAACCCAGTAAATCTTCAAATCCTTCTGTTAATGTCAACTACTCCTCTGAGGGAGTGCCTTCACAAAGACAGACTCATCAGCAGGAGAATGGATAACTCCATGGGGAGCCTTCCCAGGCAGAGCCAACACAGGCAGAGCAAAAAGAGGCCAGAGAGGTTAACTCAGAGGTTAACTTTCCTTCCTCCTTCACTTCCTTGCAGCCTTGACTCATTCAGTCCATAACACCAAGGCTAGGCAAACTTCTTCAGGCTAGGAAGGCTTATGGATTAAGAGAAGAACAGCAAGTGAATAGAATAGTAATGTGCATATATGAAATTCTCAAAGAATAATAAAAATATATTTAAAAGAAATATGTGTCAGGTACATTAATGAGGCCCTTGTTTTCAATAGGATGCCCAATCAGGGACAGCAATAGAATGTGAACACACCATTTCCCACCCCTAGGATGCACTCTCTACTGCATCAGCTATTTTCTCTTAATAAGCATTCAGGTCATTGTCAGCCTGATCCAGCCAAAGCCAAATTCAGGCTGCTGGGTGGTAAGATTTCTGAGACCAGAGAAATCTCTCTTGATCCTAGTAAAATGGAGTAATGTTTAGGTGTCCAGGAGGTTTAAATGGTGGTGACAGCAGGAATGATTAAGAGATGCCAAGGGTAGAACCCATTTAAAGCCACAGAAGTATGATAGATACCAGAAGCAGGGAGGAAGATGAACGAGATGGGCAATGTGATACTCATGGGGGGGAAGACACTGAGAGGAGCGTTGCTCTGCCTCTCAAAGGATAGGTTCCTGTTGAGAGCCCTCTCCTCTCCCTTGAAAGCACTGGGAAAGCACTAGAAGGAGGACTGCTGCTATCTAGGAAGATCCTCCCAAGATGACAAGGAGCCAGAAGCCACGTAGAGCAGAGAGTAATACTGAGTGGGCTATTTGCTCCATTGAGTGTCTCAAAACAAGTCAAATGGGGATAGCCCTGTACAAGACAATTAATCACACCCCCAAATGAATCAGCAATCAGGAAGTTGCTTCTTACTGATGTGCCCAGAATTCTAGGCCTTACAAGGTTATCAAGAGCACCTCTTCCAGCTACTCTGAAAATTCCTTCCCCTGCCTAATAACCTTCTACTTGATCTGTGAGCTCCACATTCAGTGTCCCATCCTGTCCTGTCCTGATCTGCATAACTGTGGCTCCATAACTCATTAGTGCATGGACTTGCTCATTTTGGCTCAGATATCCAGGGTGAAGGGTCTACTTCATGTTCTCTCAGAGCATAGAGCAGAGCCTGCATAGTTAGGTCTTTGAATAACTAATAATTTAAATACTTAATGTAGTAGTTGAAGACGTTGGTTACAATCATAAGAGGAAATCATGCTAGTTTTCAGTGAACAATGTAACAAAATGGTCCCTGTTATGAAAGGGGGCACTTAGGATCGTGACTGAGCAAGGATGAAGGGGGGCATCAGGAAAATGCTCCCCCAATTAGTTTGTTACATAGGACACTTTATGTTTAAGCATTACAGTGGGATTAAATTTCCACTGTCCTTTTTTTTATATAGAATATTTTATTTATCTACATTTTCATTGTTTTTCTCTTTCCAGGTCTCCCCTTTGGAAAGTCCCTATTCATCCTCCCTCCCCCTACCTCTATGGGGGAGCTCACCCACCCACCTACTCCTGTCTTCTTGCCCTGGCATTCTCTTACACTGGGGCATGGAACAACCTCAGGCCCAAGGGCCTCTCCTCCCACTGATATTCAACAAGGCCATCCTCTGCCACATATGTGGCCAGAGCCATGGTCCCTCCATGGTTGGCAGTCCAGTCCCAGGGAGCTCCAGGAGATCTGGCAGATTGACACTGTTGCTCCCACCATGGGGCTGGAAACCCCCTCTGCTCCTTCAGTTTTTTCTCTAACTCTTCCACTGCCCCCCCCCCACCCCGCTCAGTCCAATGGTTAGCTGTTATGGGGCTGTGGAAATCCTGGGGTGTTTGGCCACGCCCCCAGATCCCAGAGACTTGACACGAGGTCTCCATGTAACATGCAGTGGGTCATATAAAGCCCAGGTAGAGGGCGGGGGAACAGGTCTCTGCCTCAAGATTTACATATTACCTAAAGGCCGGAGTGTAGTCACCTCCCAAGCCCCTCCTCTCCCCAATATAAGGGGCCTCTCCTGGCATTTTGTGGGAGAATACATCATCATTCAGACTCATCACCATGTCAATAAATCTCCATGCCTTCAACTCCACATATCTCTTAGAACTCTGGACTCATTGTGTAAGTGGAAAACTCGAAGGGGGGCGAAGGCCTTCCCACATTCTCTCCAGCAGGACGTCCCTACACTCTCTGCTCTAGTGGCCCACGGAGCTATCGCCCTACAACAGTGGTCTGTGCACCCATGCACCTTTGTGGGCTGCCCCGTCTCTGTTCCAGGGACTCTCTCTTCCTCTATGCTACTGCTCCCAGGACCCTGCAGCCACCGGCAGTGTGTGGCTAGCCCAAGCCCCACCACGGGGCGAGACCAAACCATCAGCAGGGAGTGCTAAGAGTCCCGAGTCCTGCCGGCTGAGCTGTGGTTCCCGGGATGGCCTTAGCCTCTGCGCCAGGGCATACGCCGCGACCCAGTGCCACGCCCACATGACCAGCTCGAGATTTGAACCACAAGCTGTGAGCATCCTCCTCTGTATTTGTCAGGCTCTGGCAGAGCCTCTCAGGAGACAGCCATATCAGGCTCCTGTCCCACTCTATGTTTTAACAATACAGCCAAAGTATTTTTCTGTTTTGAAACAGTATTTTGTTTTAGGTAATTTTGTTTTAGGTAATTTGTGTGTGGGTACTTTGCCTGCATGTGTCCCTGTACACCACATGTATGCCATATCTGTGGAGGAACTTGGGTTACAGATGGTTACAAGCCATCATGTGGGTGTTGGGAATTGAGCCCTGGACCTCTGGAAGAGCAGTCTTAATTGCTGAGACAACCCTTCAGTTCCTGGAACAATGACTTTGACATAAAGAATAGTTTAAGCCAAATTTAAATTCAGGACTTAGGGCAATTAGATTTCTTCTATAGAAAAGTCAACATATTTTTTAGAGGATTTGGTAGGTGGATACATGAAATGGCTTTAGTGAATACACCACTATTCTTAATATAATTGTTTTGATTACTTTTTTACTTTTTCAGTGGGCCTAAGAATGGTTTTTCTTTCAATAGGATTCACTGATAGAAGACATAAATCAATTGCTGACCATTAAGATGGCTCTTTAGAACATGAAAATCATAAATGTCATGCTTTTCTTATATATAGGCATAAATGTAGCTACAAGTATTTAAAATAAAAAAAATTTTTAGTCTTTTTTTTATTTAAGTCAAATAATTTATTAATACATAGAACCCTCCAGAAAAACATTGCTTTGTGGTCTGTTTGGGAAGGGGCAAAGGTAATGCATGTATGTGGTCAGTATCTTCAGTGTGCACTTCTAAATCCTAGCCCAGGGGTGTAGCTCTCATTTTCATAGCTGCAGAGTATGGTATTATGTCAGGTAGGTGGGGCAGCCTTGCTACTCATTTTGAACACTGAAGCTCATGTCATTCCATGGTTTTCACTTAAATAAAACTCAAGCAGGTGGTGAGCTCTCAGATGTCTAAATGTACCCTCTACCCACAGGAGCAGTGCCTAAGGAACCTTGGGTCCCCACTTTCCCATGTCGGCAGTGGACGAAAGGCAGGCCAGGAAGGCATGAGGCACAAACAGTCTTCATTGGGTCACACCAGGAATCCATTGATCTTGAGGACATCTGTGAACTTGCAGATTTTCTTCTCCACATTCTTTTCTGCCTGTTTCTGCAGCCTCAAGAGCTGCTTCTTCTTCCAGTAGTGGATCTTGGTGTATACACAACGTGTATCATACAATATATACCATTTGGACAGTGAGACTAGAGTGTGAAGATCTGTGTTATCTGTGAGAATTCCTTGGGAATAGGGACTCAGCATCTTGTAGCCAACCAATCTCAGGAGGAGGCAAATTATTTCAGGCAGACACATACTTATCCAGCACTAGACTGCATCCAAAGGAAACAAGAAAGACTTCTGACATTAGAAAACACCTGTTGTCTTTAGAGCATCCCTGTAGTTGACAGCTGACCACAGGCAGCTGTGCAGCCATGGAGCCTGCTCTATAGTAGCAGAAGGAATGTCAGCTATGAACAAATCCAAAGGAAATGGGGAAAAACACTTCCGAATTCCTCTCATTTTGTCCGTATGCCACTAATGGACCTAGATATTTTTAGCTGGCCTCAGAAACAATTCTAAAACTGAATTTTCAGTTTCTCATTCCCTTAAAAAATGGATTTTTAGATATTAAAAACAAAATAGTAATGGTGAAACATCCCAAAGCACCCCAGACTCTTATCTGAGTCCCTAGAATTTGTTCAACAGCACAACAAATACCTAAAATTTATGATTTCAAAAACATAATTAATACATCTTAAAGACATGTCAGATAATAAATGAGCTTAGAACATTGCAGAATATAACATAACTTAAAAAAATAGGTTGCATTTCTCTATAACACCAATAGACAATCCTGAAAAGAAATTAGAAAACCTCTAGCTTCCAGTCTGCACCTGAGCACTGAGTAGATCCTGGGCTTCAGCTCTGCATCCAAACTCAAAAAACCCAGAGAAGGGAGGCTACCAGGAGCTCTAACCCCAGCAATATCTTAGGTAAGGAGACAGCAACCCCCCCCCAAACAAGGAGTAACTGGGACCCATTGGGACCCAGGAATTTACTCCTGGCCCAGGGCACTGGTTCCGTCCAGTCTGCACGAGAGCACTGAGCAGATCTTGGGTCTCAGCACTAACGCCAGCAGCAACACCCACCCCACACAGTTCTGAAACAACCAAGATAATAGGAAAGACAGGCTCCAGTCAGAGACAGCTCAGGCAGCACTAAGGAGATCCAGATGACAAAAGGCAAGTGAAAGAACATAAGCACCAGCAACCCAGGGTACTTGGCATCATTAGAACCTAGTTCTTCCACAATAGAAAGTTCTGAATTCCCCATGTCACCAGGAAAGCAAAATTCAGATTTAAAATCACTTTTAACGATGATGATAGAGGACTTTAAGAAGGATATAAATAACACTCTCAAAGAATTTGAGGAGAACACAGGTAAACAGATAGACATCCTCGAAGAGAAAACACAAAAATCCCTTAAAGAATTACAAGAAAACACAACCAAACAGGTGAAGGAATTGAACAAAACCATCGAGGATCTAAAAATAGAAGTAGAAACAACAAAGAACTCACAAAAGGAGATTGCTCTGGAGATAGAAAACCTAGGGAAGATATCAGGAGTCATATACACAAGCATCACCAACAGAATACAAGAGATAGAAGAGAGAATCTCAGGTGCAGAAGATACCATAGAAAATATTAACACAACTGTTAAAGAAAACACAAAATGCAAAAAGTTTTTAACCCAAAACATCCAGGAAATCCAGGACACAATGAGAATACCAAACCTAAGGATAATAGGTATAGAAGAGAGTAAAAATTCCCAACTTAAAAAGGACCAATAAATATCTTCAACAAAATTATAGAAGAAAACTTCCCTAAGCTAAAGAATGAGATGCCCATAAATATACAAGAAGCCTTCAGAATGCCAAAAGGACTAGACCAGAAAAGAAATTATCTCCCATCACATAATAATCAAAACATCAAATTCACAAAACAAAGAAAGAATATTAAAAGCAGTAAGGGAAAAAGGTCAAGTAACATATAAAGGCAGACCTATCAAAATTACACCAGATTTCTCACCAGATACTATAAAAGCGAGAAGATCCTGAACAGATGTCCTACAGACCTTAAGAGAACACAAATGCCAGCCCAGGCTACTATACCCAGAAAAACTCTCAATTACCATAGATGGAGAAGATATTCCATGACATTCCATGACAAAACCAAATTTACACAGTATCTTTCCACAAACCCAGCACTACAAAGGATAATAGAGGAAAAGCTCCAATACAAAGAGGGGAATTATAGCCTAGAAAGAGCAAGAAAGTAATCTTCTTCCAACAAATCCAAAAAAAGATACCCACACAAACAATGCCACCTCTAATAACAAAAATAACAGGAAGCAACAATCTTCTCTCCTTAACATCTCTTACATCAATGGTCTCAATTCTCCAATAAAAAGACATAGGCTAATAGACTGGATACTTAAACAGGACCCAGCATTTTGCTTCATACAGGAAACCGACCTCAGTGACAAAGACAGACACTACCTTAGAGTAAAAGGCTAGAGAAAAATTTTTCAATGGAATGGTCCTAAGAAACAAGCTGGAGTAGCCATTTTAATATTGAATATAATCAACTTTCAAAAAGCTATCAAAAAGGATAAGGAAGGACATTTCATACTCATCAAAGGAAAAGTCAACCAACATGAACTCTCAATTCTGAACATCTTTGTGCCAAATGCAATAGCACCCACTTTCATAAAAGAAACCTTGCTAAAGCTCAAAGTATGCATTGCACCTCACACAATAATAGTGGGAGAATTCAACTCCCCACTCTCAGCAATGGACAGATCATGGAAACTGAAACTAAACAGAGTCACAGTGAAACTAACAGAAGTTATGAACCAAATGGATTTAACAGATATCTATCGAACATTTCATCCTAAAACAAAAGAATGTATCTTTTTCTCAGAACCTCATGGTACCTTCTCCAAAATAGACCATATAATTGGTCACAAAACAGGCCTCAACAGATACAAGAAAATTGAAATAATCCCATGCATCCTATCAGATCACCATGGACTAAGGCTGGTCTTCAATAACAACAAAAGCAATGGAAAGCCCATGTGCATGTGGAAACTGAACAACACTCTACTCAATGATAATGTTGTCAGGGAAGAAATAAAGAAAGAAGTTAAAGACTTTTTAGAATTTAATGAAAATGAAGACACATCACACTAAAACTTATGGGAAACAATGAAAGCAGTGCTAAGAGGAAAACTCATAGTTCTAAGTGCTTACAAAAAGAAACTAGAGAGCATTCACTAGCAGCTTGACAACACACTTGAAAGCCCTAGAACAAAAAGAAGCAAACATGCCAAGAGGAGACGATGGCAGGAAATAAACTCAGGGCTGAAATCAACCAAATAGAAATGGAAAGAACTATACAAAGAATCAATAAAACCAGAAGCTGGTTCTTTGAGAAAATCATCAAAATACATAAACCCTTAGCCAGACTAATCAGAGGACAGAGAGACAGTATCCAAATTAATAAAATCAGAACTGAAAAGGGTAACATAACAACAAAAACTGAGAAAATTAAAAAAATCATCAGATCCTACTAAAAAAACCTATACTCAACAAAATTGGAAAATCTGGATGAAATGGACAATTTACAAGACAAATACCAGTTAAATCAGGCCCAGATAAACCATCTAAATAGTCCCATAATCACTAAAGAAAAGTCATTAAAAGTCTCCCCACCAAAAAAAGTCTAGAACCAGACCATTTTAGTGCAGAGTTCTATCAGACCTTCAAAGAAGACTTAATACCAATACGCTATGAACTGTTCCACAAAATAGAAACAGAAGGAACACTATCCAATTCATTATATGAAGCCACAATTACGCTCATACCTAAACCACACGAAGACCCAACAAAGGAAAAGAACTTCAGACCAATTTCCCTTATGAATATCGATGCAAAATTACTCAATAAAATTCTAGCAAACTGAATCCAAGAACATATCAAAACAATCATCCATCATGATCAAGTAGGCTTTATCCCAGGAATTCAGGGTTGGTTCAATATATGGAAATCCATCAATGTAATCCACTATATAAACAATCTCAAAGAAAAAAACCACATGATCATCTCACTAGATGCTGAGAAAGCATTTCACAAAATTCAACATCCCTTCATGGTAAAAGTCTTGGAAAGATCAGGAATTCAGGGCCCATACCTAAACATAGTAAAAGCAATATACAGCAAGCCAGTAGCCAAGATCAAACTAAATGGAGAGAAACTTGAAGCAATTCCAGTAAAATCAGGGACTAGGCAAGGCTGCCCACTCTCTCTCTACCTATTCAATATAGTCCTGGAAGTCCTAGCCAGAGCAATTAGGCAACAAAAAGAAGTCAAACCTGTGTGTGGAGGTCAGAGGATAGCCCAGTATTCAGGGCCTAAGTGCAAGCCACAACATCCAGCAGTCCTCCATCTTTTGTGTTTTCTTTGAAAAAAAGTTCTTTCTGATCTTTGACATGAGTGGGAATTTGTTAGTTATTAAAATCCATAGAAATATCCCAGGTGAAGTAAACCAAGTATTAAAGTGAGTTCTATAAACATCTTATCAACATTTGCAACCAAACCTGTCATTATCAGAGTGGCTTCCTCACAATTGGGTTATTAGCTGGACATCTTCCTAAGATAGTGCTTATACCCCAAAAGACATTTTCCTCTTCTAATGTGGGGCCCAGGCCTTTTGAACTCCATTACAGGGAAGGCATAAATGACATGTGCACTGGGCACACACATTTTAGAGACAATGTCAGGAAGCCTGCTTGAGCTTGAATTCTGAAAAGAATTGGAAACAGCATGCTGCTTGGGTCCCCTCTTGTTCCTGTATCTCCTTTTCCCCAAAACTCCTAAATGGTAGCAAAACCACCATTCTTTGGTCCTGTTTCTGCACATTTCCCCCATATCTTTAGTGCTTTCTTTCCAGTTCTCTCTTCTGATTTCCCATTCTTCCTCATGAAGTCTTCATCCAGAGTCTCTTTTCTCCCCCTCTAAATCTTGGTTCACACTGTTAATATACAAAAGGAAGCAAATGACAGGAATCTAAGGAACAGCCTTCTGCTCTCTGTGAGAGGTACATTTCAGCTGCATTACTTTGCTCATTTCTGCTCATTCTTTGATGATCTTTGTACTTTGTGATAGGGCTATCATCCTTTGTGTCTGAAATAGAGAGAGATGAAGGCCTACAGCTGACTCAGAGAGAAAGTGAAGGAGCCTCCTACCCAACTAATCAAATTGCTATCAGAGGGTGTGGCCAGAGATAGTCATTGAGCAGATAGTCCAGTGCTCAGAGTCCAGAGGGGAATTAGACAGGCAAACAAGTGCCCACAGTATAGTCAGATATGATAAACTCTGATGTGAACTGATTCTGGAGTTTAGGGGCAGGGAAGGCAAGCAAATAGCATTGTGCTGAGAGGGTGGAGGCCTCAGAAAGGAGCTGGCCTTTAACAAGAGATTTGGAACAAATAAAGATACACAGGGTGCATCTGCTGATAGGAGGGGAACAGACATTCCAAAACTACCTGGTGAGGGCAGAGTCAAAGGCACGTCTGAGAAACAGTGAAAGTAGGCTGGTCTGAGATACAGCTTGAAAATCCATCCAACCAAAGGATCTCAAGCAACTGCAACTGGTTAGCAGTGTGGATGTTATCCCATGGGTCACAAGGGAGACTGAAAGAGTTATAAATGCTCAAAGATCAATGATAGTTGTGTGGACTCGAATGGAAACTCTGGTAAGCAATTGGAGGTGAACGTATTAGCAGTGCAGGAAAAGGATGAGGTGAGCATACATACAAGAAGGAAAAGACAGGAACAAACAGAAGCCATGTCTGGAAGCTGTGTTTGGTTTCTGAGGTTCAGTGCATGTGGGCGGAGAGACAGTGGAAAAAGAGGCAACAGAGATAACTTCACAAGCTTGTTTTCAAAACCTATTGGCTGGAGTTTCCAAATAAATGCATAACAATATCACTGAGCAAAACATGCATGTGTGAATTTAGGAAGGGAGACTTCATGTGTTCACTTTCCCTTCGGGATGTTTGCTGGGTGTCAATCTACATTGGGAAATGGTAGCATAAAGCCCATGAAACAAAGCCATGCTTGGACATCATTGAGCATTGGTCATAGCTAGAGCAAAAGACTTGAAGGCCCAGGGGACATGTGTAAGGTAAAACAGAAGAAAACCTAGGTTGGAGCCCAGACAGGGCAAGGGGCAAGGGGCAAGGAAAAGATTGGAAAGATGAAAGCCGGAGGAGATACGGAGAGGGCTTACTGTCCTCACATCAAAGGAAGAGAGATTTTCAGGAAGGGAGTGGACAACAATGTCAGAGGCTTAAGGGTGGCTGAGAAAGATAAGGAATGTAAATTCAAGGAGGACTTTGAGATCTGGAATCTGTAAGTAATCATAGCACAGCCTTCAGGTAGGAGGCATGTGTGTTACGGAAAGGATGAAGTCAGTGTAATCCTCCCCCACCCGGGAGTCAAGGTCTTCAGAGCCGTCTATACCTAAAATCGACTGAGACCACCAAATAGTTTGCGTATGTGCATCACAACTATTCCTACTAATTACACTGGAGATTGAAACAGCTATGTTTTAACATAGCTACTTACTTGTTCATTTAAAGTAATAAATTGGGCTGAAGAGGTGGCTCAAGAGTTAAGAACACTTACTGCTATTAAAAACAGTTTTGTTTCCCAACTATTATCTCAAAGCTGTCTACAGTTCGAGTTCCTGGGTGTCTTAGATTTCTGGGCCCCACAGTCCCTCGTATTCATGCACACACACCCATACACACATTTACATACACATAATTTAAAAAACAACAAATCTACATGTAAGATTGAGTTCTTGATAATCTATGCACAAGGACCTCAATATAGATCCCCAGAGTCCAGAGATAACACTGTGTGACTTCACAAGTTTGTAAGCCCAGTGGTGTCAAGAAAAGGCTAAGACAAGAGCATTGCTGAGGCTTGCTGGTCACCAGCCTCTGTCCAGGTTCAGCAAGAAATGTTGTTTTAAATGAGAAGAACAACCTTTAGGTTGATAATAGAGGACACCTCCATGTCTCATCTGTGAGGGCACATAAAACCATGAACACCTCCTGTACACACAAATCACACTCATACACACCTACACACATACAGATAACAAATACATTTTAATCAACATAAATGTCATTTTTTAAGTAAAAAGTAACTAGTTCTCAAGCCAAATGAGTACAGTCCAGCTGGGTAGTGGTGCCACATGCCTTTAATCTCAGCACTCGGGAGACAGAGGCAGGTAGATCTCTGTGAGTTTGAGGACAGCCTGGTCTATAAATCAAAGTCCAAGACAATCAGGACTCCCCAGAAAGACCCTGACTCAGAAACAACAAAGCAAACAAAAAGATTCCATAGTCCAATTAATAACTCTTAAATTGCCAACCTATGTAAGGTAATTGTGCATTCACCTTTTTCCTACTATGAAAACTCAGAAATCCACTTGGGTATTACAGTCTGTCTTTTCATAAGAAAACTTTCAAAGATGAAAACACTTGAACATCCTCCTCCAGAGCACACATTAGCATTATAGTGTGTAATTTACAATAGAAACTAGCTGCCAAGTAACAGAAATTAAGGCATTTGTGTAAGTACATTATTTTCAATCTCATTAGCAAGTATCAGCTACACTTTCTGACTACAAAATTAGGACTAAGATGGAAAATAACAGTTTTTATGCTCTCATATTCAACAATTCTCTGGTCTTATAGCTATCAGACAGGACAGGATCTCATTTAGGCAAGGCTGGTCTCGAACTCACTACATAGCTGAAGATGACCTTCAAATAGTCTACTAACTTAGCTATATCTTCAGCCCAACATCAGACATATTCTTGAACTTTCTAGGCAGAGTTAAAAGGATACGTATTCAGTATACCATTTAAAGTTCTACCTTTGTAAAGAAAGCTGAGACCCAGGCATGATAGCAAGGTTTATCTACCTACTAGAGTATTGGTTGGACTGGAATTTACGTATAAACAATGAACGCTTCTATAGCTGTTTAAGATATCTCAGCATTTTTTTCTTGATGCTATGATGGGGTGTCTTACTGTTGTCA
The DNA here is from genome assembly GCF_004785775.1 of Grammomys surdaster. NCBI lineage: Eukaryota > Metazoa > Chordata > Mammalia > Rodentia > Muridae > Grammomys > Grammomys surdaster. The sequence continues at coordinate 2,656,925 of NW_021604671.1, read as the reverse complement.
CGTGACTTTTCTCTTTCTTCCTAAAATTAGGAGAAAAGGTGGTGTGACGCTCACCACTTACACATCAGTAATTCTTAGTCACCCCAGGAGGGAAGTCATGGCCATCCCCAGGACTCCTCATCCTCATTTTCTACTGAACAACAAAGACCAGAGTGATCTGTTCTGCTGTTTTAAAATAATACAATGGCTAAAATCAGACCAACAGTGCCAAGTGTTGGCAAGGATATGGAGAAACAAATCTTGATATATTTGTGATGAAAATGGAAAATGGTATAGCCACTTTGGAAAACACTTTCTAACTTTTTATTTTTATTTTATATGTATGTTTTTTTCCTTGCTTCTGTGGATGTGCATCACTTGCATACAGTGCCTGATGAGACCTAAAGATGTTGCTGATTGCCTGAAATGGAAGTTACAGACAGTTGTGAGCTTACATGTGGGTGCTAGGAGATAAACCCAGGTCTCTGTAAAAGCAGGAAATGTTCCTATCCACTGAGCCAGCTCTCCAGCCCCAGAGATACACTCTTTCAAAGTTAAACATACACATAATGCACAGACCAGAAATTCATCCTAAGAGAAATTAAAATACATCTACACAGACTTGAACACAAACATTCATAGCAGCTTTACTCACGGTAGCTCAAACTAGAACAGATCCAAAAGTTTGTTATTTAAAGTAAATAAATGGAGTGTGTATTTCTTGGAAGTAAAAAGAAGAGGTCAATACTTAAAATAACAGATTACTCTAAAAGCATCATGTTAAGTGAAAGCAGCTAAATGTAAAATACTATACTGTATGATAACATTTATATGAGCTTAACATACACACATATACACACAAAGTGTGGGATATCTCCCTATGAGCTGTTGTTGGTGAATGGGGGCATACAGAGGCCCTTCAAAGATAGCAAGCTATTACCAATGTTCTTGGCTGTCCACCAAAATAATTTCATTAGACCTTATTACTGAGGACACCATACACTTGAGTTAAGGAGCACTGAGACATTTGAACTAGAGGGTTCCTCCCTCCTGACTGGCTTTCACAGTACTAGAAGTGCTATGCAGGAGGAGATAAGTCATCAAAGGTCTTCCCAAGCTGTGCACACCACGAGCTATAATAATAACGTGCATGACAAGGTATGCCTGCCCATGCAACAGTAGCATGATGGTTACTGGGGTAAACCACAGCTCTCTTCATGGCTTTGAAGCTGGTTCTGCAGGAGGGAGCTCATGCCCTGTATTGTAAACCTTGTGAAGATGGGTATCTGAGGAAGTCATACTTCTTAAGTGAGAACTTAATACTGTTACTTTGTTAAATACAGATGGTATCAAATGTCATTCTAAGTGCTTTTCTTTATACCTATTACTACTCTCAGTCTTTGCCAAAAAACTTCTTTTTATAGTGGGCAGTAGTATGTCTCACAATTGATCAAAATGAGAATAATTTACTGTGGAATGGCCGACCCTAAATGAAATGCCTATTTTATACATTTTCCCCCTAAAGCTTAGAAAACACTGGGGAGAACACACAGAAAGAATGTAAACGCAGTCAACAAGGAGGATTTCTCTGAAACCAAGTCTTCTGGTCATGATACGGTCATCATTGCTCTCATGAACTCCCTGAAGTTGTGGCTATCTACAGAAGAGCCACACAACAGACCCATTACCGTTTCATCATGTACAAGGAAGGTCTTAATGAGGTTCCATTTCTCACTGAGAGTTTATGGGTAAGCAGTTAAGAAGTACTGGAGAAAAGAAAGTATTTTCCTTTCCATAGCTACTAATAAATTGCCCATGTTCTAATTAACATCTCTCAAATCATTGTCATACAAGCAGCCATAACTAAATGCAATGAGTCACTAATGTTTCTCATGGATGTAAATATACTGCATTGTGTTTATCTATGCTTCTTCAGTGAACACTAAGGCACTTGTGATTTGGGTAGGAATGTCCCAGAAGTGGCAGATGATTTAGAAGATCATTTCATCTTGACACTGTTAAGTCTCCCAACTTATCAACAGTCTCTTTTCATTTATTTAGAAATTTAATTTTTCTTTCCACCATGATTTATAGTGTTTTGTTAAACCTGAGTTTGTCATGCTAAATGGAGTAATTTTCTTAATGTTATGTGTAAGTCCATGTTTATTTTTAACAGTAGCAAGCTCAAGATATAGGCATTATCTCTAGCTCAAAATGGAAAGAGCAAATCTAAGTTCACTCTGAGGGTCTCGAGTTTGGCTGGAGAATAAAGCTACAGATTTTATTCAGATTCTCTAAAGACCTCAGGTGGGAGACAAGCATAGAACACTTCGGGACACATCCTTTTGACACATTCTCATCGTACATAGTACTGGATTTCATAGAAGCATTTTCATAGAAATATATAATGCACATCCACCATGTATTATATAATCTAGTATTAATAATTAGGTATATAAAAGGGACCACTACAGTGTTCCTCTATCATCTCCTTCCCCTTCCCTCCTACACATTTTTAAAGTTCCCAGATCCAATCTTAGCAGAAGCAGAAATAGCAACACAACAGCATGCTTGTAGTTTCTTCTGAGTGCTTTGGAAAAGCTACAGAAGCCACCAAGGTCATGAGGACATAACATTACAACTAACACACTGCCCACAGAAATGGACCAACCATTCCAGCCAAAGGCTAACTCTCTACACGCATTCATTAGCTCATCTTCAAAATGAAAACTATAACTACCTGTAAAGAGAATGCATATTGGACTGCAGTTATGGTGCCCACACTCCAACAGCAGACAATATGCTGTCATACAAAAGAAAATACAAAAACTTCTGGGCTGAAGGTAGGGTCAGTGGTTGAGAACATCTGCAGCATACCTAAGGCCCTAACTCAATCTCCAGCACTGTCAGAACAAAAGAAAAGAAAAATCTAGGAAATTCGGCTTATGTTTAATTATGTAGCACTTGAAATTGTGCTCTTGTTTATACTTTAGAAGTATACATGCTATAATATAGTAGTATATTTACATACTATATATTACATTAAGATTCATAACTTCTTGGTTTGGGTTCAAACAATTCATTTTCTTTTATTATCATTTTGTGCTCTGTGTGTGTGTGTGTGTGTGTGTGTGTGTGTGTGTGTGTGTGTGTGCAAGCTGAGCATCAAACTTGGAGGCCAACTTCATAGAGCTGGTTTTCTCTTTCCATCTTTTCATGTGTTCCTGGGATCAAAATCAGGTTTCCAGGTGACCGGTATCTCTATCCACTGAGCCATCTCACTGTCTCTCAACTAGTTTAACTGGATGAAGGCTATTAGATGAACTCATTGCTTGGTACAGAGAAATGTTAGTTTCTCGGGGAATGTTAGTTATCATCAAAATGGCATTTATGTAGCTGAGGGTGAAGCTTGGTGGTAGAACCCATGTTACCCTTGAGGTTTACACACTTACACATAGTTCTTTTCCGTTGCTGTTAGTGAGATTACGAGGCACACTAGCACGAAAGGTCAAATTTATCAGCGTGAATCAAAACCATTATGCCAGCCATAGGCTCAACGCTTTTACCATTGTCATTTAAAAGTATGGGAAAACATTAAAGTCCAAGAAAGAGCAAGGTATTTTTAGCTTCCATGTCCTTAGGAAGCATTAAGCAATCTGAAAATCATGTACTGTTGAACTCCATTTAAGTTGTGCAGGATACATTTGATTTCCTTCTGTCTTCTTTCTTCAACCCTAGGACCTCAAACATGCTAGGCTACTGCTCCTCCACAGAGCTCCACTCAAGTCTTGCTCCTGGTTGTTAAAGCTCCGCACACTGAAGCCCAGAATCTCTGAACTGTGGGAATTCCAGACATCTCTGAATTCCTCAATTACTTCAGTTCAGGATTCAGGCGCCTGATCTGGGCATGGCTCTCGCCAGGCCAGCTTCCCTGCCATTCTTTGCAAGAACTGTGTGTACGGCATAAGACTTATTTTCCCAGAAGTGCTTCTGGGACCAGAGTCCACACAAAGGGGCCGTTAAATGTGCTTTCCTCCCTTTTGGCTCAGCTGGCTCCTGCGCTTCAGGTCACACACAGCTCACAGTTCCTATCAACTTTTCCCAAAGGATCCCTAGGCTCCTGCAGGAGCCAGCCTGTCCCTGGGGCAGGAAGTTCTGTTTACACTGTCTTGGAGCCAGGTGCTCATCCATAAAAGGGAAAAGAGTCCTTTAGGAAAAGGGCTGGGTGCTTGGAAACTCTTTAAAAGTGAAAGCCCCAAGGCTGCTGTCTGTTGTTCTGCATTTTGGCTCGATATAGTTTTTCTGAACATAAAAGCGCGGGCTGTGGGGATTGACTGAACAGTACATCTGAAACACAACATCCAATAAACAGGAAGTGTGGAGAGAATGCCTTGGGAACTCTCAACACTGCACAACTGGGCCAAATTATTGTTTGTTTGTTTGTTTGTTCTTTTCTGTTGATGTTGAGGTAAACATCGGTGTCTTTCCTCAAACACTCTCTGTCTTTTTACATTTCCTTTTTTCCATTTATGTTAATACTGCTTGAGAGGTCAGAGGACAACGTTTAGGAGTCAGTTCTCTCTTTCTTCCATGAGTTCGAAGATCAAACTCATCTGGCTTTATTAGCAAGTGCCTTTACCAGCTGAGCATCTCTCTAGCCCCACACTGCTATTCCATTAGCCTTCTGGAGCACAGTTCTGAAGGATCATTGTTATATGAACAACTGCCTCCGTGGTGCTTTGGATAAGAAGGAATGGTCATGTAGATTTTGAAATATTATGACCTTTGGGTCTATGGATGGTCGCCTCCAAATTGCCACATGGTGTCTGGCAAGGAAGCTCTGTTCTATCTGTTACAGACACATATGAACAGTGACATATACTACAAGCATGCGTGAGAGACAGGAGAAGAGTATCAATGGAGTGGGAGAGAGGGTTTTAGGGATCAGAACTCTCAGGGGATTCAGTCATAACAGGTAATATTATTAAATCATAATATAAATTATTAGAATTTTCATTATTTAATAGTAATTACAGTTAATTAGAATTATTACCAGGTTTTGGGTTAGGGATTTTGCACTTGAGATATATTCGTATTTTAAATATAAACAGCACAAATAATGGGACAGCTTAATGCACTGAAACAACCATTGAGGGACCGAGAAAATAGCTTAGCTGGAAATGTGCTAACAACACAAGCTTAACGACCTCAGTTCAATCCCCAGCATCCATGTCAAAAGCCAGGTGTGAAGGCAAGTGCTGTAATCCCATTGCTAGAGAAGAACAGCCAGATCACTGAGGCTTCCCAAACAGCCTAGGCTAACTGGTGACTGCAAATCCCAGAAAGAGACCCTGTCTTCACTGGCAGAACAATATCCATGGTTTTCCTCTCGCTTCCACATGGATATGTACATGAACACACACACGCACACACACACACACACACACACACACACATTAACCCTTCAGTCGTTTCATGTATTCAGTAACTCTCTGACAACTAGGACCATACCTAGAGATTCTGATGTTATTCTTCACTGGTGAACTCAGCCAGAGACCAGGGTTCAATAAAAGTACAGGCCTCAACCAGAGTTTCACTCTACCATACTACAGAGTGGTTTTCTGTGTGTCTTACGAATGGTCTTCAATGCATACATCTGGCTCAGCAACCTCTCAAACTCCAGCTTGGGCCAGGTCTGTCTTGCAATCTCTGCTGAGTAGAGGAAGTCACTCCTTCCTCCGTGTGTGTTCTCCAAGAAGTCTGCTAGCCCACATGTGATGTAAGGTATGCTTGCCTCATTTTACGGGCCAGCATGAAGGTCTTTGTGGAGAGATGAGCTTGCACTACTATGACTTCTCATCCCTTAACCACACTCCCCAAACATGCTATCTATTGAGCTGATGTGGCAAGGTCCTTTGAGAAGTCCCTTTCCCCAAAGTGCAGGGACAACACCCTAGGAAGCTGAGAACTGCAAGTCTATAGTTCCTAAAGTTTAGAAGTCACTGATGACATTAATTTAAAAAAAAATCTTGAAATAGGATGTGAATGGTATAGACAGTAAAAAGGGGATGAGACAACTCATTCGATACGTTGTATTAAGAGGAACAGCAATCCACAGGCTAATAGCCATGGGACTAAGGCTGGAAGGATGGTTCTTGTTATTGTTGTCTACCTGTTGCTGTAGTTAAGATGATAGAGACCTCTGAATATTTATGAGAAGGAAAGAAAGTCATTAGAGATAAGGGAAGGAATGATGGGGATTGTGGAGCGACTCCCCTGGCAATCAGATTTCTCAAACGTGGCATCAGGATTTCTTTCTTCACATTCTAAAGCTCTCTCATCTCACATCAGCATGGATTTTTCTTTTTTAAGGATTACCAATGACTTCCAGATTGCTGGAACAACAAGCCTACTTCTCACTGTAGTAAGTGCAAGCCTGATTTTGAGGAGGAACAGAGAAGTCCTGGCTGGCTGGCATTTCTTTTCTCTTCTCTTTCCTGTGTGTGTGTGTGTGTGTGTGTGTGTGTGTGTGTGTGTGTGTGTGTATTTTGAAACAGGGTTTTTCCATGTAGCCCTGTAGCCTTGTCCTGGAATTCTTTCTGTAGACCAGGCTGGCCTTGAATTCTCAAAGATCTGCCTGCCTCTGCCTGCTGAGTGCTGGGATTAAAGGCGTGTGCCACCACTGCCACCCATTGGCATTTTTACTTTTTATGACTTATGAAGTCAAGCCAACAGGGGTAGGTAAGATATTTGAAGAAGAATTACATAGATGTTTTAAGAGCTTTGTGAAAGGGCTAGAAAGTAGATAGACTAGAGAAGAGTGAGGAGATTGCCAGCAGTATGTTGCACCCTGGGAGGCTGGTGTTGGATCATTTCCTCTCATCTCTGGCTGGCTGGACTGGCCCTCAGCCACCTGGTACATGACGAGATGGCGAGTGTGTTGGGATCATGTGGATTTCAAGCTTGCCAGGTGTAGCATAGAGCTTGGGATATGTGCAAGGTTTGCATCATAGGCCACAGGATCCAACCTGCACATCAGGACAAATCATGGGGAATGACCCGTAGATGGGGAAGGGTGGATGAGAGGGGGAGTGGAAATGGCCTAGAGAGAGGAAGGGTGACTGTGACATATCTGAGCAAGCTTCAGGGACAGGCTATGTGTCAGTGAGAAGGATGTCTGAGTCTGAGGGTGGAGGTGGAGCCGTTCAAGAGATAATGTGGTTTAGACTTCACAGTCTTCACCGTGAGAACAGGAAGCCAAAGCTAAACAGAGAAAAAGATCATTAGGTCAAAGAGCTAAGGGGTCACAGGGTCATGTGTGCTCAGAATAAAGGCAAATGTGAAGATGAAGACAAATGAGATTCCAACATTTTCCAGGAGTAGTGGCAAGTGTTTGGTGGTGGGCTCAGCAGAGGGGTTCTTCCAGCTTCGTTGATGAGGGAGGGACAAGAACGAGGATAAGCTTGAAATTCAGTGCATAGGCTTTCAAACCATAAGCCAAATGTATATTACTAACCAGTGCCATGAAAAGACGGAGAATACTAAAGTATATGGTGGCTTTGGATGATAACAGTGTGGCCCTGTAGATTCATCAGTTGTAACAACAGGTGTAGGTAGGTTAGGGAGGCTGTGCACATATAAACCTAAAACTTCTCAATTTTCTGAAGGGGGTTAAGAATAGTACAATTTTGGGGCTGGAGAGATGGCTTAGTGTTTAGGAGCACTGGCTGCTCTTCCAGAGGTCCTGAGTTCAATTCCCAGCAACCACATGATGGCTCATAACAATCTATAATGTTATTTGATGCCCTCTTCCGTCATGCAGGTGTACATGCAGATAGTGCACTCATGTACATTAAATAATTAAACATTAAATATATAAATAAATATTTTTAAAAATACAATTTATAAAACAGAAAAGTTAGTGACAAAAAGGGAAAAGATGAATTCCACAGTCTCAGTAAAAATCAAGTTGCTTATTTTCTATTGCTACAAGAGAAGACAAGAGTGGGCAATTTATAAGGCAAAGCAGTTTATTTCACTTGTGGTTCTAACTGCTGGAAGTCCAAGGTTTTGGTTAAATATGTCACTGGGTTTCTATAGCAGCATTCCTTGGGCCAATTCTTCTATTGAGAAGAGTAAAGATAATGTGGTTTTTTGGGTTTTTTTTTTTTTTGGTTTTGCTTTTGTGTATGGTTGTTTTTGCCTGCGTGCGTGCATGCATGTGTGTGTGTGTGTGTGTGTGTGTGTGTGTGTGTGTGTGTGTGTGTGTGTGTTTGTGCTGCATGCCTAGGGCTGGAGGATGCCAGAAGAGGGTGCTACAGCCTCTAAAACTGGAGTCACAAGTGGTTATAAGCCTCTTGTAGGCACTGGGAATTGAACTCCCACTCCTCCAAACACAGGCCTCACCAGAGCAGAGTTTGCCTGGTTACAGCCAATCATCAGGCAAGAAATGTGACTCTTAGAATATATGTATTCCTTGAAACAATAAGAAATAAGTAAAAGATCTCTAATCCTGACAATTTCTGTATTTTGTCATATTTTCTGGGGCTGTAATAAAATGCCACAACCAAAGACAACTTAATAAAGAGTGTTTGTTTTTGTTTACAGGCCAGAGAGGTATGGAGCCCAGTACAGGAAGGAGACATGGTGGCAAGTAGCAGGCATGACAGCAAGAGTAGGGAGCTAAGAACTCACATCTTCAGCAAAAACACAGAGCAGAGACCTAAACTGCAGGTAGAGTAAGGCACACAATCTCAAAGCCCATCCTGGCCCCTCCAAGGAAGCTTGAATCACTCAACTTCCCCAAACAGCTTCACCAACTAGAAATCAAGTGTCCTAACACCCAGGCCTGATTAAGGACATCTCATTCAGATACCACGATCACTTAAGATTTCTGCTTCCCTCTCACGAGGCAGTCAAGAAAAGAAAATAATTTTTAAAATGTAAAAACATGAAAAGAAGTATTTATGGCTCTAAAATAGTAAGAAAAAACAGGTTTCACTCCACCTCAGAACCCCACATTTTTCTACTGCTGTGAGACACTGTAAAACATTCCTAGCCATGAGAACTGATCACTCAAATCGAATAAAAAATCATTTCTTAGCCAGGCGGTGGTAGCGCACACCTGTAATCCCAGCACTTGGGAGGGTGGATTTCTGAGTTCAAGGCCAGCCTGGTCTACAAAGTGAGTTCCAGGACAGCCAGGACTACACAGAGAAACCCTGTATCAAAAAAACCAAACAAACAAAAAACAAAAAAACAAAAAAAAATCATTTCTTAAATGCTAGATTAGAATTTTTCAATTTAACGTCAGACGATTCAGCACTTAAAAACTAAATTGGTAAGAGAAAATCCAGAAATGATTTATCTCTGTGTAAGATTGAGCTTTCAGGACAGTGGGCTAGATCCATGGGAATCCCACAGAGCACTCTGCCCTGAACTCACTTTGTCCAGAAGAAACTGGCTCAGGGAACAGAGGATCTGTGTTTCCCAGCCAAGTTCAAGGGACATCAGAATTCAGTCAGTTGTGCTTGTGGTCCAACAACTGAGGCTAAAGAATCTTCCATTTTTTTTTCATTTTAGACTCATATGACTTTTAGACATATTCCTTATATAATAAAACAAGTTACAATTTCTCAGTAAAGATTCCTTGGCTAGGCTTTACACATGGAGAAAGTCTATTTTTAGCTTCACCTTCATGGCAGTAAAACACAATCATATGTGGAAAATGATTTCACTAAGTCACCTAGTGAGTCATTCACAGGACCCAGTGGGACAAATTAGACTTCTTGAGGTTCCACTAATACTTACAGGCAAAGAAGAATTCTTACAAAACCCTCTTGGCAACACAGTAGAGCACTAGGTAAAAGGTAGAAGGTACTAAGAACAACATACAGGAAGAGAAAGGGCTAGCAACAATCAAATCACATCATATACTTGCATGAAAATTTATTATGAAACCCATTTTTATATTAATATATGCAAATAAATACCCCATTTCAAGTGGGGGTTGCTTCTTTCTCCATTTGCGAAAATTCTGTATCATTTCCATTTTATCCGGAATCTAAAAAGTAAGAGTATAATATACACATATTATACATAATATGTATATATACATGTATGTATTATATACATATACATATATATATACATATATATATATATATCATATGTATGTCTATATATGATTTTTTTAAATGTCACAAAAAGGAGCTGGAGAAATGGCTCATCATGTTAAGATCTTGCAGAGAACCAAGATTTGATCTCAAGCACCCACATGGAGGTTCATAATGTTTTGTAACTCTATTCCCAGAGTTGCCAGGTGCAATACCCTCTTCTGGCTTCTGAGCTCATTGCATACTCACAGAACAGACACACATGGTCAGACACATACGCAGGAAAAGTACTGATAAACATAAAATAAAAGATGTAGCAGAGACTGGGAGAACAGCCAAACCAATGACTGGCCGAACTTGAGACCCATCCCACAGAAGAAAGCCAACCCTGACACTGTTAATGATACTCTACTATGCTTCTAAACAGAAACAAGATAACTGTCTCCTGAGAGGTGTCATCCAGCAGCAGATGGAAACAGATACAGAGATCCACAGCCAAACATTAGCTGGAGCTTTGGGAGTCTTGTGGAAGTGTGGGAGATAGAATTGAGCAAACTGGAGGGGTCAAGGACACCAGAAGACCTACATAGTCAATTCACCTGGGCCCATGGTGGTTCACAGAGACTAAACCACCAACCAAACAGCATATAGGAGCTCAACCTAAGCCTCCCCACACCCCTGCCACATTTGTATAGATCTGCAGCTTGGTCTTCATGTGGGTCACCTGAGAAATGGAGTAGGGGCTGTCTCTGACTCTGTTGCCTGCCATTGGGTTCCCTTCCCCTTCCTGGATGGCCTGTTTGGGCCTAGGTGGGAGAGGAAGTGCTTAGTCCTGCTGGAACTGGATGTCCTAGGGTGGGGTGATACCCAAGGGGGAACTTTCCCTTCTCGGAGGAGAAGGGAAGGAGGTAATAGGGGGAGGGTTTTACAAGGGTGGTACTGGGAGGAAAGGAGGGAGACGGGCTGAGATTAGGACATAATGTAAACAGAAACAATAGTTATGGGAAAAAATTAAAAATATCTGGCAAACACAAATGACTACTAGTTCTGGCTAAAGATTTTAAATAATTTGCAATCTTTAAGGCTTCAAATAATTTTATTTAAATCTCTAGTTTTTAATGTAATTTAGCATTAGACAAAGTCTTACTACATATCTCTGGCAGACCTGGAACTCTCTACATAGACAGGGCTGGTTTAAAACTCTCAGATCCACCTGTTTTTGCCTCCTAACTGCTGGGATTAAAGGTGTACATTAGCATGCCTTGTTTGAAATCTCTAATTTTTATTATCACCATAAGCATAGCCATAAAGGGTTAATAGGTTGGTCTAATCAGTTTAATGCTTTTTTCTGCTGTCCTCAATCTAAAGTTAAGTAGTAGAGAGATGTAGGGTGTTAAAATGCACTCTTTATTGTGCACATAATTCCTTACATAACAATTTGTAGGATGTTCTCTCTGTTAGCTATGAGGATACTATTGGTAAATAATTCAGAAAAATATTTGGGAATTTGTAATGGATGACTTCATTCACTGTTAGATTCTGTTGTCTTGTAACCACACTGGAAGGCCATGTCTTAAGTTTTCCAAAATGGAACAACGGTATCCAAATAAATATATAATTTAATTGTCTGTGTGTGCTCATACACACATGCCTGCACATGCATGTGAGCACAATGGCTGTGGAAGCCAGAGTTACCAGATTCCCTGGAACTAGAGCTCCAGCCTTTTTGCACTGGGAATAGAACTAAGGTTACCTGCAAGAACAGCAAGCTCTCTTAAACACTAGATCATCTCTCCTGACCCCACTTTGTGTTTTTAAAAGAAAAAACTGCTGGGCATAATAATACATGCCTTTAATCTCAGCACTTGACAAACAGAGCTAGTTGGATCTTTGTGAGTTCCAGGCCAGCCAAAGCTTCACAATGAGACTCTGTCTCAGAAAGAATAAAAGAAAAAAGAGAAGGAAACGGAGAAGGAGAAGTATGTTTATTTCAGGCAATACCATATACATATAAATGTATATATAAACACATATGATTGCATATACATGTATATTAATGTTTGTCATTGTTTTCTTTGGCCTTTTGAATCAGGATCTCATTATGTAACCCTGGCTACCTGGAAACTAGCCAGTAGACCTGACTGACCTCCAACTTGAAGCAATCCTCCTGTGAAGTGGAAGTTTCTGGTTTTCTTAACAACTCAGTTGTGTCATGTGATGCTTTGTTGAATACAGACTTGAGAGAGTGAGTGACATTTAGAAAGAACACAAATGGAACCCCACAAACAGTGAGAGGAGGTACTTCCATGTTTATGTCATGCAATGCTTCCCTGGTCTTTGCTGATCTTTGTTGGATTTCATAGAGAGAAATGTGCCAAAGAACTTCTTGCGGTATTCCAGCTGCTTCTGCTGACTCATTCCACCACTATAGACTGGTGTTTGATGTTTGCTATTGAACTGGACTGTTATTATCCTGACAACAAAAAGTGTAATTGTTCCAAAGAATTACTTCTAAACAGGTCCACAACACTCTTTTTCTATTTACCTTCTCTTCCCCCTACCTCAGGTCAGTGGGTTAGAAAAGAGGTTGAAGCATTTAAGCACCCTAAATAAAGGAGATTTTGAAAAATATCTAAGCCTACACTCCTGCCTTTTCTCCTGAGTGTTGAGATTACAAGCATTCAATGTTAGACTTTTTTTTTTCCTAATGGAACTAGGAGATCTTTTGACCTAGGTTAAGAAATATAATTTGGCCTTCCGGTCTGGGACTGAGCACTGAACTGTCCAGGGCAGCAGTTCTGCACCCAATCTCACAAATCCCAGAGGAAGTGGGCCTCCCAGGAGCTCTAACCTGGGCAGTAAGGAGACAGCAACAACCACCCCAAATAGGTAGTGACTGGGACCCACTGGGACCCAGGAATTCACTCCTGGCCCGGAGCACTAGTTCCTTTCTGTCTGCACCCAAGCATGGAGCAGATCTTGGGCCCCAGCTCTAACCCCAGTAGTAACACCCACCCCACACAGTTCTGAAACAACCAAGATAATAGGAAAGACAGGCTCCAGTCAGAGACAGCTCAGGCAGCACTAAGGAGATCCAGATGACAAAAGGCAAGTGAAAGAACATAAACACCAGCAACCCAGGGTACTTGGCATCATTAGAACCTAGTTCCCCCACAACAGAAAGTCCTGAATTCCCCTTGTCACCAGGAAAGCAAAATTCAGATTTAAAATCACTTTTAATGATGATGATAGAGGACTTTAAGAAGGACATAAGTAACACTCTCAAAGAATTTGAGGAGAACACAGGTAAACAGATAGACACCCTTGAAGAGAAAACACAAAAATCCCTTAAAGAATTACAAGAAAACACAACCAAACAAGTGAAGGAATTGAACAAAACCATTGACGACATAAAATTGGAAGTAGAAACAATAAAGAAATCACAAAGGGAGACTACCTTGGAGATAGAAAACCTAGGAAAAAAATCAGGAGTCATAGATGCAAGCATCACCAACAGAATACAAGAGATAGAAGAGAGAACCTCAGATGCAGAAGATACCATAGAAAATATTGACACAACTGTTAAAGAAAACACAAAATGCAAAAAGTTCTTAACCTAAAACATCCAGGAAATCAGGACACAATGAGAATATCAAACCTAAGGATAATAGGTATAGAAGAGAGAAAAGATTCCCAACTTAAAGGGTCAGTAAATATCTTCAACAAAATTATAGAAGAAAACTTCCCTAAGCTAAAGAATGAGATCCCCATAAATATACAAGAAGCCTACAGAATACCAAATAGACTAGACCAGAAAACAAATACCTCCTGTCAGATAATAATCAAAACACAAAATGTACAAAACAAAGAAAGAATATTAAAAGCAGTAAAGGAAAAAGGCCAAGTAACATAGAAAGGCAGACATATCAGAATTACACCAGACTTCTCAACAGATACTATAAAAGCGAGAAGATCCCGAACAGATGTCCTACAGACCCTAAGAGAACACAAATGCCAGCCCAGGCTACTATACCCAGAAAAACTCTCAATTACCATAGATGGAGAAACCAAGATATTCCATGACAAAACCAAATTTACACAATATCTTTCCACAAACCCAGCATTACAAAGGATAATAGCGGGAAAGCTCCAATACAAGGAGGGAAATTATACACTAGAAAGAGCAAGAAAGTACTCCTCTTCCAACAAATCTAAAAGAAGATAGCCACACAATGATAATCCCACCTCTAATAACAAAAAATAACAGGAAGCAACAATCGCCCCTCCTTAATATCTCTTAACATCAATGGACTCAATTCCCCAATAAAAAGACATAGACTAATGTACTGGATATGTAAACAAGACCCAGCATTTTTCTGCATACAGGAAACCCACCTCAGTGACAAAGACAGACACTACCTTAGAGTAAAAGTCTGGAAAACAATTTTTCAACCAAATGGTCCTAAGAAACAAGCTGGAGTAGCCATTCTAAAACCTCCAGCCCGAGAACACAAAGGGAGGGACTCATGGCTCCACCTGTATAGGTAGTTGAGGGTGGCCTTGTCAGGCATCAGTGGAAGTGGAGGGCCTTGGTGCCTGAAAGTTTGGATTCCCTAGTGTTGGGGAATTCGAGTGCAGGGAGGTGGGAATGGGAGGATGGTGGGAGCACACCCTCATAGAAACTCCCAGAATTATATGGATTAGACATGACAGAGGCAGGCTGCCAGAAGACTAGATTCCAGAATTCAAATAAAAAATTATCTTGATGCTAAAATTTGTTTTGAGAACTGTATATTGCAGAATACACAGCTTTCGTGTATCTACTCAAGCAAGCTGAACAGACCTGCTCAAATCTCTGATGTCCTGGAATTTCAGCTGGATGCTGAAATTCTTTAGACATTCTTTAGACATTCTTTAGACATCAGAGGCTTACCAATTTACTCTTCCCCCAGCCCCTCTTCTTATATCTCAATGCCCGTAATCAGCTTGAAGAAGTTAATGAAGAGTTGGTGCCCCTATTCCCTGAGCTTGGGGACTGAGGTAGTTAATATTGGGCTGTCTTTCTAGGGAAAAGTAGTGGTTTTGTCAGAACAGGGACAAATAGCTAGGATTTATTGCATAGCTATAACCTATTGGTAGAAATCTGTATAATTGTTATTAGGCTGAAGTTATAATTTCTTAAATGGTACAAAAATTTCCTTTGATTTCAAATTTAAGATTTTCATTGGTACGAGTTTCTTATTGATATAAAAGTGAGATTAATATTGTTACTCTCATAGGCATTGTGCCTGTTTAACACATTTAGGAATACAAGGCTTAGACCCAGTCCTTCTTTAACTCTTTTAACTGATTTGAGATGGTTAGCCTGTGAGTCAAGGGCCTATAGCAAATTCATGGCTCTGAATTTATTGCTAGGGTGTTTTCTATATTTTATTTAGAAATAGCTGAGAGGAGTTAACAGGCAACAGTCCAGATTGCCTTACATAGATAGTTGGTTTTCAAAATGTCAGAAGTCCACAGAATTGACGTTACACTCTTTTCTGTATTAATGTTTATTTGGATTAGAGACCTGTCTGCTTCTGACAGCTAAGAAATTGAGTATCTTTGCAGTTACTCCAGTTGTAGTGAGACAGCCACTACTTTTCATCTACAGACAAATTACTGTTCAGAAAAGGACACACTTGAGGAATAGTCAACTGATTATATCTGTCAAGACAGAGTAATCAACCCTTAATAATTCTGCATCACTAGGTCTGTCAGATGATCCTGGGCCAGAAGGCTGAAGATCAGATACTCCAACATTTTGTAGTATAGGGACTGTCCAGGTGTTCAGTGGACTCTATAAACTGGCTAAGTTTTAGAATCTATGCTTTGTGCTTCCCAAATTTTCAGTTAATTCAGTCGTTCTGGATTTCTGACAGGGTTGAAGACTTATAGTCTCATAATCAATCCCGGATATTTACTTTTAGAGAAAAGATTTGAGAGGACGATTTTCAGCTGACATTCTAAAGCCAAGAAAAAAGCCAGGTTCAGAACTAAGAGAGGAGAGATGACAGAGGTTCTGGTCAGTCAACAAAATGTTGGACTGGGTATTAGGTCTATCTTGTACCTTTCTGATACAAATTGGTATAGTTATGCTCTAATTGTATTTTGAGAGAAAAGTTTTATTTTAACAGGAAGGGTGATATATAGGAGGAGCTAAGGTGGGAGGAATAAGGAGAGGGAGAGGAGGAGGAGCTAGGAGACAAGAAAGAGAGGGGGTAGGGGGAACATGGAGACAGATGTTCACATGTCTCCACCAGTTAAAGGTAGTTGGTATATCTAGATTGGGTATTGGGTTACATTTCTTATTGTATGGGCATCTTGTTATTGAGCATTACCAAGCTTATAAAGAATTTGATTAACATTTTTTAAAAAAGTTACTAGTTTAAAAAAAAAGGATGAGGAGGGAGAGTGATGGAATATATGTGACAGGAAATCAGATGAGGAAACTAGCTGGAGGGAGAAAGGGAAGGGGCAGAAGGAAACAAATCAGAACTGTAATGACACATGTATGAAGATGCTGTAATAAAATCCAGTACTTTGTATGTTAACTTAAAATACTAATAAAGAAAGAAAAGCACGAAGGAGGAGGGATGGGGAAAGGGGATGACATTTGAAATGTAAATAAACAAAATATCCAGTAAAAAAAGAAATAAAAAGAAATATAATCTGGTTAAGGAGAAAAATTTTAAAATAATTTCTTCAAATCATCAAATACAAAGACAAAGTGTATATACTAACTCTTATGAGGATAACAGAAGGCTTCTATTTAATCAAAAGATGCTAAAGCTCCTGATTAAAGAGACTCTTCCCATCAGGTTGATATTGGGTCAGATCCCTCATATTCCAGTGTCCCATACAAAGAAATGAAATTATTTGTCCAAAAAAGAAAAGTTTTCAAATCAGTAAGTTCAATTTGTAAAACAGTGTGGGTGTCTGGGGGCAGTAATTTATTTACTCCCATTCAACGGGTATTTATAGAAGGTGGCAGCAGTTGGTACTATGTGGAACTACCAAGTCACATAGACAGTAAGCAGAAGGACCCAGGGATAGTGTCTGGCATGAACTCAGTTAAATCTAGTGCATCCAGAATACTTAGCACACCGGGCATGAAGACTCCAGGGAAGGCTTCTTACGCAAGAGGCAGCCTGGGCTGAGTCATGAACATGGGAGTATATTTTACAAAACAATTAAAATGAGTCTGCGGGCTATTTATATGTCCATATGTACGTTCTGAATCACAGAAAATTATTCAAGTTTGTAAGACAATCTGCATCAGCTACACTTTAATACAGCAAGCAAACTGACTCTTACTTAGCTTTTGTTAAACTCAGTTTGGCCCTGCATTGAGAAGACTTTCAATAATATGTGGGCTTTTCTTTGATAGCCAAGGAAAGCATAACATGAAAAGCTCAAAATGCACAGCTTCTTGTATCAGAAAGAATCAGGGTAGAAGCCTCAGACTTTCTCTTCCTCCTTGACTGAGGGCATGGCTCCCCCCACCCCATCTTCCTAATGCAGTAGAAACAAAACAAGATGCAGGATCTTGGGACTTCCATGAAACTACACTGTCAGAACTGCACATGCTACAGAGTAAAGCAATGACAGGAAGTCACAGGACAACTAGACAGAGTGAGTTCTCTCCTTCTAACATGTGGGACTCAGAGGCTGAATTCCTGTCATTAGGCTTTGTGGCAAGCTCCTTTACCTATCAAGCCATCTTGCCTGATCCTGAAATGTCAAGTTCCTTGCTTGAGGCTCTAGTTACAATGTGTGTAACTAGATGTGTTTAATTAAATGCATCAAACTGAACCTCAAAGACATGAAATAAACAAAACAAAATCATCCACACTCCAAGCAGCAGCCTTGGTTTCATTTGTGTCTGAAGCTACCACTACAGCTCTGTAGCTTTCCCTCCTCCCAGAAGTCTAGGCAGCAGGAGCCCACCCTCCATGAAGAATGAGTAACCTCCTCCTTACTCAGCTTCCTTTGCTCAAGTTAAACCTCCCAGAGATGTATGGAAAGCCTCCCTGATGACCAGGAAGCTTTCTCAGCTGAATGATTTTTTTTAAGTTTCCTGATAACAGAGATAATCCTTCTGAAACAAATTGTTTCATTTGGATAGGAAAGTGTTAAAAGATATTGATTTAAGACAGTCTTGCTGATTCATCATTCCGATTTACTTAAAGAGAAATTACTGATCCCATTTTTAAATGAAAATAAAATTACTTCTTGAAATGATGAATGTGAGTAACTATTCAAGTCTTTTGTTGTTGTTGTTTGTGTGTTTTTGAGATAGAGTCTCACTATGTGGCTCTGGCCATTCTGAATCTCACTATGTAGACCATAGTGAAGAGATCCTCCTGACTGCCTCCCAAGTGCTAGGGTTAAGGCATGTGCCACAACACCTGGCTAATCTTTATGATTCTTCCAAAAATTTTAGCATACAATTTCTCAGTCTGAATTTAAACTTGAGATTCCTGTTTCAGTCTCTTGAATGCTGGAATCACATGATTCTCTAACATTGTACAAACGCATCACTTGTATTTGTACAAGGTGGGTTGATTAATTGCCTTTAAATATTTTTAGATTTATTTATTTGAGTGTGTGTGTGTGTGTGTGTGTGTGTGTTACCTGCATATTTCTATGTATACATGCATGCCTGGTGCCATGGAGGTTAGAAGAAGGTGTTAGATTTTCCCCAGAACTGCAGTTACAGATGTGAGCCAACATGTTGGTGCTAGGAACTGAACATGGGTCCTCTATGAGAGCAGTCACTCTAAACCACTGAAGCACTGTTAGTGCAATGACCAAATATTTGATAAAGCAACTTAAGGGAGCAAGTTTTTATAAGATTTATTTTTATTTATGTGTACCAGTGTCTGTGTGAGTCTACGTCAAGAGTGGGTACCTACAGAGGTCAGAGGTCAGATGTCAGATCTCCTGAAACTAGAATTACAGGCAGTTGTGAGCTGCCTGATTTGGTTCTTGAAACCAAACTTTGGTCCTCTAGCAGACCAGTAAGGGTTTTTAACTAGAGCTGTCTCTCCAGACCTGGGGGAGGTGGGGTATTTTAGCTGGTGATTTAAGGGTATACAGTCCATTATGAAGCCATGGAGGCAGGTGGCTTCATGGTGGCTAAAACATGCAGCTAGGACTCCTCAGGTCTTAACAGATCAGGAAACAGGGAAAGGACAGGAAAACGTAAGGGATGATACATGTCTGTAGCTCTAACTAGATCCTCTTGTCTAGCATTTCCAGCAACCTCACAACACAATGCTGCCAGCTCAGAACCCAGAGGTCAAGTCTCAGACCCAGACTATAACCCTCCTCCCTTGTACTCCATAAAGCAAAAATGCAATTAGTGCAATTTCAAAAATCACAAAATATTAACAGACTCAATTCAGCTCAAAGGTTCAAGGTTTCTTAGCTTAAAGTAAAACAGTAAAAAAAAAAAAAACCCACAAGATAAATACTTCTGATAAACAATGGCATAAAACAGACATTTTCATTCAAAAAGGGAGAAACATGGCACACAAAGGAAAGATAACACCAGATGAAAGACTGAAACCCAGCAGGATAGACACCAAGTGCTACAGTTTATGCTTAACATCTGGGAATCTATGGGCTTGAGAAGCCCTGGCTGCCAGCCAGTGAAGACTATGGACTCTCTTGGTCCAACTTCAGCTAGCTAGTGCCTGTAACTTTTCTCCATGGGTAGCCCACAACTCTTCATATTTTGATGCTTCCATAAAAACTCGGTCTTCAGTTTCCCACCTTCATGATCAGCCCACTCAGGAGCGCCATGCAGATAGTAAAACCCTTCTGTACATTGCCTGTAGGTAACAGATTTCTGGAACCTTGGCACAATCCTACACTAGCCTATAACTCTTACAGTTTGAATGCCCAAGAGATCATTTAGAAAACACCATTTAGATAACACCAGCTCAAGATCCAAGCTGGCCTCCTTGGACAACAGTTAAACAGCCTTTATACTTTTGAAGTTGAAGCTAGGAAAACCTTCTCCCTAAAGCAAGATGCCCTGGAGGGTCTCTTCATCTAGTCTCTCTCTTTTTACTGCCTGATGTTTATTCCCAAATTCCTTATAATAACCTTTTAATATATTGTCCTTAAAGCTATACATATTAAACCAGCAGGTCATTACTCATGTGAGAAATTAAGCCCCACCCCACTACTATTTCAAATTTTCAAGACTTCGTAATTCAATTTTAAACCTTGTCGTTTCCTTTTGAGTTAAATTCTACTCATGGAAACAAAACCACATTCTCCACTGAAAGTTCTTTCCTACACACTAGAGAATATTGAGCTAACCGTAATCTTGTTTACTTTTGTGTTTTGAGACACAGTCTGTCTACATAGCTCTGACTGTCCTGGAACTTGAGGCTGGCCTTGAATTTACACAGGTTTGCTTTCCTCTGCCTCCTGAGTGCTGGAATTAAAGTGTGCACCTCCATGTCTAGCTAGGTTAATTATAGTTTTATAATTTTAAGGAGATTTAAAGTACAGGTAATCTAATACTTCAATTCTGCTAAAAGTATCAGGCAAAACCACCTCAATGGTCTTAATTCCTATTTGTCATAAAAAAGGAATTCTGTAAGCTTTATATCACTACATACTAATTACATATACAGTACAGGAAACATTTTACCTTTTCAAAAATAATTTTATTAGCAGATAATAGAGCATTTTGTAGGCAATGTCTTGGTATAGTCACATATCACATAATAATCAACTCTTAAGTTATTTACATGCCAATCAAACGTTTGGCATGTTTTTGTGATAAAAAACATTTGGAATCTTTCCTGCAGGTTTTGTGGATATAGAGTGACACCATATTTCCAATGGTGATAAGTCCCATGTACAATACCATGAGCATTGCTCCGGCCATGGCTGACGTTGCACCCATTAAGTGCCTTCTCCCTTATTCCCTCACTGGCCCCTGGTAACTAGTATCCTGTTCACCTGTTCTATCAGTTGAATGATTCTTAGATTTCACAGATGAGTAAAACACAGCATTTTTAATTCCATGTCTGGCTTGTTTTGCTTAACATTATCACTTCCACCCATGTTTGCAAAAATGACATAGTAACTCTTTAGGGGCTGAAATTATTCCACTCTGCAATACCACATTTCAAAAATCCATTTACAGACAATTCAATGGGTCCTATATCTTGGCCATACACCTGAGTGTGTGCATAGGGCCCTTGGTTTAGTCCCAAGTACTACATAAAAAGGAAGAGACACACCTTTCTATTATAAATACTATCTCATGTAGCATCAAACAGATATCTGCTTTTGTCCATGTATGTTGCAGACTAAATCTTTGATATGTTGACTTTATATCCTTTGAGGAAATGGTGTGGCATTTGTGGATCATATAGCAAGTCAGTTTTAGTTTGGGGTGGGGTTTATGTTGTTGTTATTGTCTTTTGTTTTGTTTAAGTACTTTCTGTAGTATTTTCCTTAGTGACTATAGTAACTCATACCAGTAAAGTAGGAGTTCTTTATCCTCACCAGCAAACATTTCTTTTTGACTTTTTAATTTATAGCCATTCTAATACTGATCTGAGAGGCATGCTCTGTATTGTGAATTTGGATGTGCATCCCCTTGGTTAGTGAATTGGGTATTTCTCATATATTTGCTCATCTTCTCTTTGAGAAACACACAATCAGGCCCTCTGCCCACTTTAATCCTTAATATTAGTAGTCATAGTCTTTTGCTGTTGAGTTCTTCAGTTCTTTTGTGTTCTGGATATCACCTCCTACTTGAATGAATTGGTTTTCAAATGCCTTTTCCCATTCTGCAAGTGTGGCCTTTAAGGAGTGGTGTGAGGAGCTTAATTATTAGTACTTAGTGAAGGCCAGGGACAGAAACAAGAACATATTCTGCTTTTACAAGACTTCAGAAGCTAAGGATTTTGCAAACAGGTTATAGTAACAAATCAAGAGCCAAATGTAATAAAAATGACTGGCCAAAAAAAAAAATTCTAGTGAAGATGTGAATAAATCCAAATGAAACTTGAAAATGAAGTTGTTTGATTGGAAAACAGTTCTCGAAAGTTAAATGCAGAGTTACTATATAACCCGTAAGTCACACCCCTGTGTGTGTGTGTGTGTGTATCCAAAAAATCAAAATGTGTTCACATGAAAATTTAGACAAATAATAATACCCAGGTAGTGGTGGCACATGCCTTTCATTCTAGCATTCAAGTAGAGGCAGATACATCTCTTGAGTTTGTTTTTGAGTTGAGGTCTGTCATTTTGCTCAGGAAATCGTCAAACTCCTGCAACCCAGCAGTTGTCTCTGCATCAGCTGGTGTCATCAAGTCAAGGCCACATATTGGGAGAAGTTGTTATCCTCGGCTCTGTCTAAATCGGGTTTGCACTGCACCAGGAGGAATCCCAAGAAGCACAAAGCAAATATCTCAGCCTACAGAGTTTTGTTTCATCCTTCAGCCAAGCTTCCCAAACTTCTTTCAGTGAACATCATTTTCTGCCAAGTCCTGGTTCTGGTGAACATCAGCCTGCCAATAACTTGCTGACCCAGAAGCAGAGGCTTGAGAGCTTTTCTGGTAACAGTTGGATTAAACTCTCGACTTATGAGAGCAGGCAAATCAAAGTCCTAAACTTTCTAGCATAGACTACTCCTTAATGCTTATAACCTAGTTAAAATATGCCAAGCCCAAGAACATCAAATAATTTTTAAAATTAAAAAAAAATCCTCCATATTCTCTAAGGTTTTTTTTTTTGACACATTGCTACTAAGAGGATTTAATGGCTTTTAAAATGTTGAAAGTTTAATCCATACCTTTGCTTTAGAGTTCCATAAGTCTAAAAATAATTCAATCAAATATGCTAAAGGTCAGTGGGGTAGGAATGTAGTAACTGCTGGATGGATAGCTAGTAGGCTCAAGGCCCAGGAATCCACCTCATGCACAGTAAAATAAATACCCTGAAAGCTGAACATTGGACACCAACAGTAAGTGTTGCGAGTCACTTTGGTCCACTTTTCCTGCAGAAACCAGGTCAAGGCTAAAGGATCACAAGTACCAGACCAGCTTGGGCAACACAAAAGACCGTGTCTGAAACAAACAAACCCTTAGAGTGGGAAAGAGAATCCAAGACTGAGGAAGGTATCTAAGTATTTAAAACTCCCTGAGTCAGCTCTCCCTTCCAAGCAAATGAGAGTCAGGGAGTTCTTCATGCGACTGGGACTGTGCTCCTTCCCGGGGTGGGGTGAGCACAATAGACCGCTGCACTGCAGCGTCTGCAGTTCCCAGGGAAAAAGTCCTCCGAGCCGTCTCTGCCCTGCCGGGCGGCGAGCGCCCGGCGGACAGTTTGTGCTGCGGGGCAAGGACAGGAAGCGCGCGTTTCTGCAGCCGCGGCTGGCCCGAGATAATGCTATTGTGTACCGGCGCAACGACCGCTCCCACCGCCGGGCCGCGCTGGCGTCGGGCTCCCTGGCCGCGAGCCAGCCAGCTCTGCAGCCTGCCGAGAGGCGCGCGTCCCCTCCTGTCCCCTCCCATCCTCTCCTGTCCCCTCCCGGAGGCGCGGCCACGCCTCGGCCTCCGCAGGAAACCTGGCCACAGCACTAGACTTCGTGACTTCTCCTGTACGAGCTGCGCCCACCCGGCCTGGCCGGGCTTTTGTTCTCCACTCACTTGGTGCTGGCGCGGAATTCTAAAGCTGCAGGCCAGCAGGAGCGATGACAGAGTTATTGCAAAGATACAGTAATTGCTGTGCCCTGTTGCCTGCACTGCAAAGCTGGGCCCTCTCATCACCTTTTCCAACACCTACCTCTTCTGTGCAGCCTTCCATCAAGCATGATGGGAGCCCTCACCAAGGACGATTCTAGACATATTTAGCAGTAATATTGTTTGATTTCAACTAGACATTGTTCTAAACACACAAAAGAGTTCAAGGCTGTGGCTTTGGTTTTTGTTCTCGCCTCATCCCGCTTTCCTCTTCAGGCTGTCAAGTTTCTCTGGGAAAATGGGATCAAAATGCTTGGCAACATTTCCACAATAAAACACTCACATATATATGGAATAAAACTTAACATATTTATTAATATTTCCTTCTTAGTCATGTCCAGATTATAACTCAAATCTACAGAAGTCAGATTTATGTCGACAGTTTCCTTTTAAAACCTTCAACAGACTGACAAGCAATGTAAGAATTCTTATCCTAGTAGAACATTCCCAATAAGATGAAGTACCAGAAAGTTCCTCACAGTAAAAAGGAATTGTTCTTTCAGAAGCTAATAAATGATAACATGGTACAGAAAGTAAAATAATTAACTCTATCTTAGGTCTCTCTCTTTTTTAATAACTTATTTTTATTTTATGTGCATTGGTGTTTTGCCTGCTTTGTCTGTGTGAGAGTATTGGATCCCCTGGAGCTGGATTTACAGACAATTGTGAGCTGCCATGTGCATTCTGGGAATTGAACCTAGAGTCCTTTGGAAGAGCAGTCAGTGCTTTTAACCTCTGAGCCATCTCTCCAGCAACCTCAGGTTTATTTTAATTTTATAAATAGAAAAAAAAGGTATGAGAAAATAGTTTACTGTGTCTAAAAGTCTATTATCTTATATTCCAAATGCTGGAGATTGAATCCAGAGCCTTGAGAACACTATGCAAGCATTGTACCACTAAGCCACATTCATGGGCCATTAGCCTGTTTTCTCATATATAAAGGGCAGAGTGAGTAGTGCCTACCTTTTGGGTTACTGGAGATGTTTCTAAAAGCAGTTCTTCTACAATAGGAAAATATTCATTGGGTAAAGGTGCTTATTCAAGGTTTGCAGAGGAAAATAAATGTAGTTAGAATGAGCTTCCAAAAAGCAATATAAATGTGCTTATTTAATATTCAAAATTAGCAGAAAGGGCCCATGGGGGAAAAAATCTTAGGGAATGAGTCTAACAAGAAGGGTGCAAGGAAATCAAAGGTCTCAGAAACAATGCTAACAGAAAGACATGACAGATGCAAGGTATCACCAGGCTGTCCAGGAACAGAACAAGCTGCCATGCTGGCTCTACTGAAATAAAGACAACACAATGAAATAGCATATGATCTCTATGTAATAATTTTTCTTAAAAACTGGCATATTGTTCAGCAGATGCAGATGGCAACAGGGGAAAGAATAAGGATTTCTAGAAGCCCAGGAAAACTGCAGCCCAGGGAGGGCAGGCTAAGACAGTCTGCCCTGAGCCAGATCCCCCAGACCTTACTTCATAAATTGTGAATTATAGGAAGTCAGAATTTTGAGTGGTCTCAGCGCAAAGAAATGGCAAATGTCACAGTGTTGAGTATGCCAGTCACCCTGACTAGATCACTGAAGGTTGGATACAGACAGGTATTGAAATGTTAATACTGAGTCCCATGAACACACACAATCACTGTGCACCAATGAAAGTATATATTTAAAAGCAGTGAGCTGGGATTAGTTAATGCAAAGCCTTTAGCTGAGAAGACAGGAAAATGAGTTCCTGAAGTGCAGAGACTATGATGTCCTGTGCCTATAGCATGGCCGAATGAATGTATCTTTTCTCTGATGATGATGATGTAGCAAGAAAATCCTAGCAGTCCAAAATGGCAAATACATTATCTCTCAACTTAGAATAGAAATTTAAAATGCCAGTTTCTGGACAGTAAGTGGACAGATCAGCTCAATTTTCATATCTGTAAGGATATTATAGTTAAAAGTCATCCTTCAGTCCACAGCCAAGAAGACTGTGGGAAAAGGAAGCCACTCCAGACCAATTTCACTTCCATTTATGATAGACAGTGAGCTGTATAATAAAGGCAGAACAATGGATGTGGAATGTGCTGCCAGGGCTAGGGTAGGAACTTCCTTGTCAGATTTCTCAGGCCAGGCCTTCTCCCTGTCCACCTGCCTGCAGTGGCTGCCCATTCCCAAGCCTGCTAGCCTGATGCAATTTGCTTACATTTACTCCTTGAACCACACAAGTTGCTTTCTGTGTGGCCAGTGTGAGAAAGAGCAGAAGTGGGAACATTGGAAGATACCTGGCTGTACCATTTACTGACATGAGGGTCCTGACCCTGGCTGACTTTTATATCTCCTTTTATTAAATGAGATAAAAATATCATCCTTTCGTGATCACTATGTGCACACATCTTCTCCAGCCCTGGACTTTAACCAGCTCCTAGATGGTTATTGCAAGAAATTGTTCTTTAAATATATTTTAAACTAATTTAATATATAATATATTAGTACATAATATGTAGTGTACAGTATATGGTGTGATATAAGACAATATGTAATATATAACATGTGATATATGATATAGAAAGAATAGAACATAGAATATAGAACATAATATATGAATAGAATATAGAAATAATGTATGCAATGAATATGAATAGAATATGAATAGTATATAGAACATAATATGTACAATGTAGAATGTAAAATGTAGAAGGTAGAATATAACATATAGAATGTATAATATAACATATAGAATATAGAAAATAAAAAACAGTATATAGAATGTAGAGTATATAGAATGTAGGATATAGGATATAGAATACAGAACACAGAACATAGAATGTAAAATGTAATTCAGAATACTGAATATAGAATATATAAGCCCACTGATAAAGTT
Source organism: Grammomys surdaster (assembly GCF_004785775.1). Taxonomy (NCBI): domain Eukaryota; kingdom Metazoa; phylum Chordata; class Mammalia; order Rodentia; family Muridae; genus Grammomys; species Grammomys surdaster. Next base: position 2,630,143 of record NW_021604671.1, on the reverse strand, counting down.
ACACTGGTTTTTGATGCCTTCATAGCCCCTTGCTATTCCCATGATGCCATTTAGAGCAGATGAGCAGCTCTCAGCAAGGCCCAGAACCATCAGGGGAGAAGCTATCTGCTCTCAGCCAGCACTCACTGTAGGAACTTCTTCCCACCTTGCTTTTCCTTTCTTCCTTCCTCCTTTTCCACCATCTGCTACTCACTCATGTAGGCCTGATGCTGGCAAGAAATAAAGTTCCAGAACTGTAAACTCACCCATGAGACCATGCTTGTTCCCCAGCTTGATTTCCTGGAAGGTTCAGGGGCATCAGACAATGATATTTCAGCATCTATTAGAATAGACTTGGAGTTTATCCCCCGTCCTCCTCTTTGCTATTGGTTGTCCCTTTGGTCTGACCCCAGAATGACTTAGCTGAATGTTGTCATTTGCATGCTGGATGTACAGAGAACTGGTTGATATTTGTCTAGGCAGAAGGGAAACACTGTTGCTTTTTGCACAGTGTAGGTGAACAGGCCATGCATCTCTCTGGGTTAATGGTGGAAAACAATAAGGTTAAATTCGGTGATAGCACCGTGTCTGTTAGGTCAGAGAAGGTGCTGCCAACATCCATGACTGCCAGATTCTGTCTTATAATTTTAGGAGTAGTTCCTTTAGAGAAAGCTCTTACTTCCCTGAATGTCATCTTTGACTTCCTTGTCTTGTCCTTCAATTCCTAGAGGAGCTTTATGGACTTCAGTTTCCCAGAGGGCTTAAAATTAAATATATCCCTTGAGGTCTCATTATTCTCAATCAGCTCCGTAAGTTTTTACCGAAAGCAAAGAGGGGTGAGGCAGAAGAGATTAAACACTCAGGTGAATAGATCATTATGCTCACCAGAAGTAGCCCTACACTGCTGAAAACACATAGAGTGTCCAATGCAGTGTGTAGGAAACCACCCCAAGCTATGTGTGTGAACAGGACAACTTTGCTTCTAAATAAAAGAAAAGCCATTGTTCCCAGTAACCCCATATGGCACCATGGATTAGCTATCCCTTTCAACTGGGTAAATACCATCTCAAACTACAAACTTAATCAGCACACTGTACTCTCAGCACATCTGAGTATCACGCACATATTCCAGAGTACCATACTAATTTGAAATAAACTCATGCAATGAAAAGGATAGAAAAGTCAGCATTACTGTTATGATACAGAAATCCACAACAACTCACTGTCTAGCACACAGATAAGGTTGTTTCATGATTAGCAATTGCAAAGGTGAGCTCCCTTTGAAATTCAAATCTCAAGATGGAAGTACAGAAAGGTATGGAGAAAATAAGATCTAGATGTTGCATCTGCTACAACGGAGACATTGTCATAAGCTCAATACATGAGTGGCTTTAAGGATTTGTGAAACAGTGTTTCTAATATTCAGCCTCAGAAGATGGCATTGAACAAAGGAAATGTTCAAGTCAGCAACTAGGCCTGTGGGTTGTGGGGGTCAGAAAACTGGCTCTGCCACCTTACCACTTCTTAGCTGTGGGACTGTGTGCAAGTTACTTAATCTCTTTGTCTCTCTGTTTCCTCATGTGCAAGGTAAAGTAAGTAACAGCACCTCCCTTGCATGATAACCCCTCAAATGTAGGACACCATATCAGGCTACTTCCTTATCATGACTCATGTTACATAGAAGATAGGAAAGGTGAATGATAATGCTATTAAATGAAAATTATCTAAATTAAAATAATTTATAATGTAGAATTATGCATATGTGTCTTCTATGCTTATAGTCATTATGAATAGTATTTACTGTAATATCTCAAGCAATTCTGAGGTTCTGAGGAACAAAGACATCTGGAAAATATTTGTATCAAAAAATATGAATAAATGAAGTGTGTTCTAAAAAAGTTAAACATAGAATTGCCATATTACCAAGAAATTTCACTTCTACATGTATTTATAAAATGATCTACTTTGATTCTGTCACTCTAATAAACATGATGGCCAAAAGCAACTTGAGAAGGAAAGTGTTATATTTGGCATTCACCTCCTGATTGTAGTCTATCGTTGATGAGAAACCTGTTAGAAACTCAAGCAGAAGCAGACACAGGAACATTGAGAAATGTTGCTTACAGGCTTGCTATGAATCGCTTACTCAGCTTTCTCTCTCTCTCTCTCTCTCTCTCTCTCTCTCTCTCTTTCATTTTGACTGTTTTATTTTTTCCTTCAAATCTTAATATTTCAACATAATCTCAAGAGAAATTGTTCCACATATACTTTAAATTACAAAAATATAAGAATAACATTGTCGCCGGGCAGTGGTGGCGCATGCCTTTAATCCCAGCACTTAAAAGGCAAAGGCGGGTGGATTTCTGAGTTCGAGGCCAGCCTGGTCTTCAAAGTGAGTTCCAGGACAGCCAGGGCTATACAGAGAAACCCTGTTTTGGAAAACAAACAAACAAAAAAAAAAAAGAAAGAAAAAAAGAATAACATTGTCTTTCCAACATGAAAACACAATCAATTTAACATGATTAAAACTTTGTTGACCATCACCAGAATTTTTAACCTTCTCGCCATCCTAAGCACACTTTAGATACCCAGGTTGTTAAAGTCAGTTGTAAAGCTACTCCAGCAGGCTTCTTAGTGCATTAAATGGAATGTGTCACTGAATACCCATGATGAGTCTCCAGTGTTTCCTACAAGAATCGTGTGTGTGTGTGTGTGTGTGTGTGTGTGTTTTACATTTATATTTGAATTTCATATACAGTTTGATTTAACCTTAACTCTAAGGGGCTTTACAGGTCCCATTCTTAGTTCCCAGAAAGCATGATTCCCTAGACTATAGACAATAGGGACCCAAGGAATCATCATTAGAGGGGGCAGGCAGCCTTTTAACTAAGGTGAGCTTGGTATTGCCTCTCCAGAGAAGGCAATGACACTTACATAGTATATCCTTGGTGGACATGCACAGGGCAGGCATCTAGCCACACAGCCCTTTACAAATCTTCTATTCCCTAATCTCAGTTTACCTTCTTATACGACCCAAGATAACCTTCCCAGAGACACCACCACCCATCAACCCTTCCCCCAGACATTCTCATAGGCCAATCAGATGGAGGCAATTCTTCAGTTGAGGTCCCTCTTCTCAGGTGACTCTAGGTGGTTCACTCTGCTGAAATTTTCTGACCTCCCTGATGGCCTGCCACAGGTGCTCAAGCATGGCTATGGCCATACCATCAATTGAGCACTCAATTGACATTCTCAGGGCTGGTCTACCTCATAAGCATCATTGTTATACCTGTAGACGGTATGCTACCCTATCTCAGCTTGATATTGGACAGCAGGCATCACCATCAGCACGTTGGATGCAGTGCATTGTGCATTCTATGTGTCTCTCTCTTTCTTGTCTACAGCCACATCCACAACACCAGAGAAGTACCTGCCTGCCAGTGGAGAGTGGTAATTATTGGTTTAAAAAAGGTTTCAAAAAGACAAGGCCTAGATCCATGGTAAAGTGACTGACTCACATGCATAAAGCCTTGGGTTTAGTCTCATCATTATGCAACAGTGAAACCAATGGCTGCCTCTGCACCATTTGTCACATTTACTCATGTTGTCTAGCCATCCAGTTATTTAATTGGTGATCTCTCTGAAAAACTCAACATTATTTCAAGCTATTTTGATGACCAATTTGAGTGTTTATATGAAGAAAAAGTTTTTAACTGTATCTTATTTCCTGTCCCCAGTAGGAGTTCCTCAAGTAAAATAACCTTTATGAATTTAAATATGCAGAATGCATGACTTCTTAATTCTGTGGCTCAAAATGCTATATATTGAACCAGGAGTGAAGCCACAGTGACAATTAGTCCCTTGGTCAAATCCCTCACCCTTGGAGACTGACATCTGTTTATATAGTTTACAAAGACATATATGTATGTATACACATAAATGTATATAAGTATATATAAGTGCATATGTACATACATATATACATACATACATACATATCTATATGTAGCGCTATAGTACAGTTTGCCATGGAGACTGTAAATGTTCTTTTAACTGTAACATTAGCAATGACATTGAGTCTCCTCTTGAGTTCTGTCTACAATAAAAAAAGACCTAACTACTCATTATATAACCCAGTCTAGCATTGGATTTTATCAATCTAATTAATAATTATTAGATTGATTGTTTTAATTATAGATAAAATATAGATTATTTTAATTATAAAAATATAATTAAAAAGTTATTTCTTGAATGTCTTCAATAAACCTGAGCTCTATTCGTGGTGATGATAAACCAAATACTGTCCCCACACTGAGACTTGTATAGTCTAACATAGCCCTGTGCAGGTGAACTCTCTGAGATGATGGAAATATTCTACCTTTGTGCCCATAGGATGCAGTAAGTCCAGCCTGAGTGTTGTGCCACTTTGAAATGTTGTAGTACTGCATTGCACTGCCTCCTGTGGTCTACAGAAAAATAACTAAATGAGATAAAAAACATTGTAGCTGCTGTACTTCTGGGATGTGTAGTGGGTGGGTCACAGATGAGGTCATATGACCAGGGAGATGGCTGGTGAGTAAAGTGCTTGTCTCCCAAGCATGAACACATGAGCCTAACCCATTTACTCCATAGAATGTATGGTATGATCCTTCCTAAAATGCCATGTTTCATTAAATAGTGGTTGCTTTCAAACTATGATCCTAAGAACTCCTGGAATTCTTTAAGATGTTTCCAAAAGTTCAGAAACAGAGAAGGTAAAGGCATATCCTCAAGTCCCACTTTAAGCTGGGCAGGGCCAGCACGGTCTGATTTATGTGTATGCTTTCCTTGCCAAATCTTACTGTAATAAATTGTTGCACAGTGATAAGGCTGTTAACAGTCAAATATATTCTATGTGATGAATGACATCTTAGTATGCCCCATAGACAGAATCTATTCTGGCCTTACAGCATACTGGGGGAAGGGCACTGTTCTGAGTATCTAGGCTTATAATTTATGTATGGCTTTATTTTCACTATTTATATGTTTTAATTGCAATTCTAAATAAATAATCCTAATAGCTATGTATGTATAGAAGCAACCAAATAACTTGAAAACCTCAAATTAAATAAAACTTTGCAGGCCATAAACTACATACATCTTACTCAGGGTGAACCAGGAATTAGATACCTTTAGCAGGAAGGAATGCCCAGGAAGGGAAACTCATTGGCTGAACACTCAGGGCCTACCTAGATACCTCATTAGCATGGAGAACTCCAGGTTTTTATGCTATGTGACTGATTGTCATGATCCTTTCAGTGGGGTGTCATGGTGTTCCAGAACAGGTAGTGTTAGGCAGGAAGCTGGCCCCACTCCTACCATTCTCATTTCTGAGTGTCATTGGTTTGGGTTCACTCAACCTTACCAGTTCTTCTGTGTGGTAACATGGTCCATTTGCCCCACATAAAAGTAAATCTTTCAAGAGAAAATTATCTGTAATTGAGAAAGAAAACTGAAAGTTAAAAATGCCTTAGCTGGAGCTAAAACTGTCCAGTGGAAAAAGGACAGCATTTTCAACAAATGGTGCTGGTTCAACTGGAGGACAACATGTAGAAGAATGAAAATTGATCCATTCTTATTTCCATGTACAAAGCTCAAGTCTAAGTGGATAAAGGACCTCCACATAAAACCAGATACACTGAAACTAATAGAAGAGAAGGTGGGGAAGACCCTCGAATACTTGGGCACAGGGGAAAAGTTCCTGAACAGAACACCAATGGCATATGCTCTAAGATCAAGAATTGACAAATGGGACTTCATAAAATTGCAAAGTTTCTGTAAGGCAAAGGACACTGTCAATAGGACAAAACGACAACCAACAAACTGGGAAAAGATCTTTACCAATCCTACATCTGATAGAGGGCTAATATCCAATATATACAAAGAACTCAAGAAATTAGACTCCAGACAACCAAATAACCCTATTAAAAAATGGGGTATAGAGCTTAACAAAGAATTTTCAATGGAAGAAACTCGAATGGCCGAGAAGCACCTAAAGAAATGTTCGGTGTCCTTAGTCATCAAGGAAATGCAAATCAAAACAACTCTGAGATTCCATCTCACACCAGTCAGAATGGCTAAGATTAAGAACTCAGGTGATAGTAGATGCTGGTGATGGTGTGGAGAAAGAGGAACACTCCTCCATTGTTGGTGGGACTGCAAGATGGTGCAACCACTTTGGAAATCAGTCTGGCGGTTCCTCAGAAAATTGGACATAGCATTACCCGAGGATCCAGCTATACCACTCCTAGGCATATACCCAGAAGATGCTCGAACATATAACAAGGACAAATGCTCAACTATGTTCATAGCAGCCTTATTTATAATAGCCAGGAGCTGGAAAGAACCCAGATGTCCTTCAACTGAGGAATGGATTCAAAAAATGTGGTATATTTACACAATGGAGTATTACTCAGCTATTAAAAACAATGAATTCGAGAGTTTCCTAGGTAAATGGATGGAACTAGAAATTATCATCCTGAGTGAAGTAAGCCAATCACAAAAGAACACACATGGTATTCACTCACTGATTATTGGATATTAGCCCAGAACCTTGAAATGCCCAAGATGCAACTCACAGGCCACATGAAGCTCATAAAAAAGGAAGACCAAGTGGGGGTGATTCAGTTCTTCTTAGAAGGAGCAACAAAATACTCAAGGGAGCAAATATGGAGACAAAGTGAGGGACAGAAACTGGAGGAGGGGCCATTTGAAGACCTTTCCACCTGAGTATCCATCCCATGTGCAGTCACCAAAGGTAGATGCTGATGTGGAAGTCAGGAAGTGCATGCCGATAAGGGCCTGATATGGATGTCTCCTCAGAGGCCTTCAAGAGTCTGACATATTCAGAGGCAGATGCTCACAACTAGGCATTGAACTGATCATGAGGTTCTCAATGGAGGAGTTAGAGTGAGGACTGAAGGAGCTGAAAGGGTTTGTGGCACCATGAGGAGAGCAACAATACCAACCAACCACAGCTCCCAGGGTCCTAACCACCAGCCTGGGACCACTTATGGAGGAATCCAGGACTTCAGCTGAATATGTAAGAGTGGAGGGCCCTGCCGGGCACAGGTGGAAGAAGAGATCCTTGACCTCATGAAGGCTGGACGCCCCAGGGGGTGGGAATTTTGAGGGAGGGGAAGTGGGAGTGGGGGGGTAGGTGGGGGCTACATCCACGGAGAAGAAGGAGGAGGGGTAAGGGGATGGGGGGTTCCCGGGTGGGTGGGGGATGGGGTAAGGGGATAACATAGGAAATGTAAATAAAATATCCAATAAAAAAAATGCCTTAGCTGGTTACCAAAAATAATATCACCAATATAGGCAAATGAATAGACAACAGATGTCCTCAGGAAGTGATCTGTGTAAGTAGACTTCCTCCCAAAGCACCTGCCCTAACACTAGTCATGAAAAGTACCAGTGAAATACAAGTAGAGAGGCATTCTACAGCTGCCCTTTTTCTTCTGAAATATTGATGGTAAAAGCCGGGTATGTCAGCTAATGTGGCAGTAATCCCCTGCTAGACTCTACTCCAAAAGAAGTTGCCACAAAGAGAAAAAAACAGGAATAACAGAATTTTTTGGAGTACCAAACAGTGGCAAATTTAGACTAAGCATATACAAGGGGTCCTTGAACCAACTTACAAATTTATATCAGTTTGACATAGTTTTGAAATTAATAAGATTTAAAAAATCAACAGTAAGAATAACAACAACCATGTATTTCAAAACTCATTCCTGGATTCTCAAAATCAAACAAGTCTAATCACTGTAAGAGAAAGCACCGACTGACTTCAACTGGCAGCTAACCAGGGCACAGGGAGACAATCACATGGCATTCTCTGGACACTCATTTAACCAGTACTTATTGAGATGCTCTGGAAGCTTAGGGCTTCTCCGATCCCGAGCATATAGCCATGAAGGAAAAAGTCTCTGCTCACAGGGTCTCATAGCAAGTGGGAGAGACATCTTGCAGTCTTAGGTATGTGCAATTGATTTCCAACCACACTGATTAGTTACCAGAAGAGAACTAAAAAACTTATTTAATGTCATCATTAAATAGTAAGGTAGATTGGGCTGCAGATGTAGCTTAATGGGAGAGCATATGCCTAGCATGTGCAAGGGCCTCAGTTCTTTCCTCTCCCTGCAAGAAAATAAATAAAGAAATTAATTAAATAGAAGAATAAACATGACCAGTGAGTCTTGGTGACTCTTCTAGGTCACCTGTATGGTTAAGGGAACAGGAGAGGAAGATCAACATTCTTTATGAAGGTGGAACACGTCCTTCCTTCAGTGTTTTCCAAAATTTACCTCTCTATTTCTTCCTTTGTTTCCTCAAGGATACTGAGGCTCCCACTCCTTGGCAAAACTGCTCCAAAGCCATCTGTAGTGAAGATCAAACAAGAAAAATAAGCAAGGAGTAACCACTATACCGACTTAACATAACCACACCAGGTTAATTCTGGCTGGGATACGATCTAACGGAGTGAGTTTAGTTTCATCACATGCTCATCGAGCAGGGATGGTTAATTAGTGATCTTAGAGGTGTATGACAACATGGAAGAGCCTACCTTCAGAAGGATTTAGAGCATTTGAGTATAAAATGGCAGCATCTTGATTGACACTGTCTTCAAAGCTCTCTTCATCCTCCTATCTTCAGGAATGGTTTTATGACCCAAATAGGGTCACCTGCTGAGCTGTTGGGAGCTGACCCCTAGCAGAAAGCTGCTATCATCTGTGTAGCCATCTTGAGCCATATACCCTGACAAGAGACTTGTTTTCAACAGCCCACAACAGCTGAGCACACTCTGATAAACATCTTGTTTTTCTCACCTATCTTGTTTTGCTGTTTAGTGCCACCAGCTGCAAGGCATACGTGGTATCCACGCTGCAAGGCGCGTGACATAGTGCCTTCAGCTGTGTTCCCCTGCTTGTCCATGAGGGCAAGGCATGTGGTAAAGCATATAAATACCCAGGATTTCCTTTCAATAAGAGGGAGACCTGCTCAGACTCTCTGTTTTGTCTCCATTCTTCAAGTCTCTTGCCCCTCCATCCCCTTTCTCTCTTGCTAGACCTTGACCTGAGGACCGGAGCAGCAGCATGGGCCGGGACATAGTGCCCCCCAAATGTGGGGCAGAACGGGTTGTCACAGAGTGGCGCCTCAATGTTGGAGCTCCAGTAAGCAGATACAGTGACGGACGTGGGAAATGTGTAATGTGCATTGGAATATAGCTCCTGGTAGTTGTTTTGACAACAGCTTATATAATTAAGTGGAAATAAGCAAGTTATAATTGTAGATAATTGAAATAATAGTTTTCCTTTTTAAATTGAAAATACTTTTTATACAATATATTCTGATCCTGGTTTCCCCTCCCCTATCTCTTGCTAGATCTTCCACACCTCTTCATGGAGCCAACTCCATACCGTCTTTCTCTCTCTTTCTCCAGAAAACAAACAAAAAAGGAATAAAAACAAAAGCAAAGAAAATGCACAAGAAACTCATACACACAAACCACAAAAACACAAAACTGGAAACCATAATATACAAGCAAAAGACCAGTAAGATAAAAATAATCATAAAAAAAAGCATTATAAGATATTAAAATCTACAAAAATATCATAGAATTTGTATTGTGATGACTATCTACTCCTAAGTTTGGGGCATACCCTTAAGTGTACTTAATATAGGCAGTGAAACTTCATTGGAGAAAACTAATTTCTCCTTTGCAAGCAGTTGTCAGTTGGAGATAGCTTCATGGTTATGGATGAGAGCTCATGTCTGATTTCCCCTCTTGGCACTGGAACCCCATCTGGCTTGAACCTGTGCAAACCCTGTACATGTTGCTATAGTCTCTGTGAGTTCATGTGTGTGTCAGTCCTGTTGTATTTGGAAGGCACTTTCCTTGGTGTTATCCATCCCTCTGCTTCTTACAATCTTCCTGACTCCTTTTGCACATAGTTCCCTGAGCCCTTAGGGGATGGAAGGGTTTGATGAAGAAATCCCATGTAGGACTGATTTCTAACCTCTCTCACTTTCTGAACATTGTTCAGTTGTGGGTCTTTGCTCAGTTCTCATCTATGGTAAGGAGAAACTTCTCTGATCATGGCTGAGAAAGACCCTGATCCTTGGGTACAGCAGAATATCATTAGGAGCCATTTCTTGCTGTGTTCTTTTCACCTGCAAGAACAATAGTATTTCATTTCCCTGTAGGTTACTGGCCTATCTACTCTCAGGCTCTTGGCCACCTGAGCACTGTCAGGCATGGGTTCACTTAATAGAGTGGGCCTTAAATCTAATTGGTGATTGATTACTCTCACAATGCTTGTGACACTATTATACCATCATATCATGCAAGCAACTCACCCTTGTAGATTACAGGGTTGATAATTGTGTCAGTGGTTACCTTTCTCTTCTGGTAGTTTACAGGGTACCGTCCAGTACTGTGATCATGAGGCAGTAAGAGTGACAGCTCTAAGTAGGCACCAGTTCAACTTCTCCATAGTTAATGAGATGTGAAAGTATTGTCTTCAATAATAAGATTTTTTTTATCAGTTTGTGGGGAAAAAAAACCCAATATCTTTGGCAATAGACTGAGTTGTTCAGAAGTTTCCATGAGGCCCCTTTGACTAATAACTCAATCAGATATAATCCATTCCTGGCATCGGAAATTCACTTGTTGGCAAAAATGTCTATTTGGGGCATGGTCTCCCCTGTTATTTGGTGACTCCATTTAGATTTAATTTACATATGTGTATATTTTAAGAAGCTTTTGCAGTAGTAGGTTTCAATATGATCCCTTAAATGGCCTTTGGTGTTAAATGTCACTCCCTGTATTCCCTTCTTTCCCTCCTCTTCCCTCCTCTACTTATTTTAATCTTCCCATTCTGGTCTCATTCCCATTACTCCATAGCTGTATATTCTACTTCCCCTTTCCACCTGCAGGTCCTTACTCTATATAACCACTGTGGTTACATGGATTTAGTATGCCCACTGAAGGCTCACATGTTAGCATCCACTATAAGAGAATGAGTACCACATTTGTCTTTTTGGGTCTTGGTTATCTCACCCAGGATGAATTTTTCTAGTTTTGTCTATTTACTTGCTAATTTCTTTTTTTAAATAGCTAAATACTATTCCATTGTGTAAATATACCACATTATTTTATTCATTTGCTGATGGACATCTAGGTTGTTCTAATTTCTGGTTATTATGAATAGAGCAGCAATGAAGATGAGCAAGTGTCTCTGTAGTAGGATGTGGAATCCTTGGGGTGTATGTCTACAACTGATACAGCAGGATCTTTAGATACACCTATTCCCAGCTTCCTGATGAATTCCCATACTGATTTTCATAGTGGCAGTACAGGTTTGCACTCCCACAAGCAGTGGATTAGCATTCCCCTTACCTGACATCCTCATCATCATAAGCTGTCATTTATTTTATTGATCTTAGCCATTCTGACTGGTATAAGATGAAATCTTGAAGAAGTTTGATTTGCATTCTCCCAATGACTATTTGTGATTCATATTTTTAGAACTCTATTTAGTTCTGTACCCCGTCTTTTAATTGAGTTATTTGTTTACTTCATGTCCAGGGTTTTGTTTTTGTTGGGGGTTGTTTTTAGTTCTTTATGTATTTTAGATATCAACTCACTGTAAGTTTTGCAATTGGTAAAGATCTGCTCCCATTCTGTTGCCTGCCATATTTTTCTGAATGATGATGTCCTTTGCTATACAGATGATTTTCAGTTTCATGAAGTCCCATTTATTAATTGTTCTTCTTAATGCCTGTGTTACAGGTGTTCTGGTCAGAAAGTCTCTTGTGCCAATGAGTCAAAAGTATTCCCCACTTTCTCTTCTATCAGATTCAGATCACTTGGCCTTATGTTGACGTCCTGGATCCATTTGGAATTGAGTTTTGTGCAGAGTAATAAATATGGTTCTATTTGTGTTATTTTACATGCAGCCATCCAATGAGACCAACACCAATTGTTGAACATGCTGTCTTTCCTCTCTGGTATATATTTTTGGTGTCTTTGTAAAAAACTTCAGGTATAGGTGTGTGGCCTTTTGTCTGTGTCTTCAGTTTCATTCAACTAATCAATATCTCTGTCTTCATGACAATTCATTACTGTTTTTATTATGATAACTCTGTAATACAACTTGAAATCTGGAATGGGGATACATCCTGCACTTCTTTTATTATTCTGAATGTTTAAGTTATCCTGGCTTTTTTGTGTGCTTTCATATGAAGCAGAAAATAGTTTTTCAAGTTTTGTGAATAATCTTTTGGAATTGCAATGGACACTGCATTTAATCTATAGATTGCTTTTGTTAGAGTGATGATTTTTACTATATTAATCCTATTGATCCATGAGCATTGGTATCTAGGCAACTGAAGTTAGGATGATTTAAGGTAATTCTAAGTATTGATACCTGGTCTTATCTTTGTTGGGTGAGTGTTCAATTTCTTGGTTTCTGTTGCCTTCACTTGATCTTAGGAAAGTGTGGTGTCTGTGGGTTGCCCAATAGAGAGTGTATCTGCAGGTCTGTGGGTAACAGAGACAAATAGAGGTGGACTAGGAGAAAGGTTGAGAGGGGCTTCAGGAAAGAGTTAAGAGAATCCTTTCTACACCAAAAAATGGGCTTCCCAGAGATGTGCAGTAGGAAAAGGGAATCCTGCAAGTAGGTTGCAACAAGGCTGAGAAAAATCTGGAGGGTCAGGGTTGAAAGGGTAAGGGCATTCTGCTTCTGATTCAAGAGCTGAAGTCTTCAATGAATGATACTGGGGTGGGAGGGGGGGCACTTCCAAGCTTTATACTATGGAGGAAATATGATTCACCTACCTGAGTCTCTGCCATGTGTGTGGCCAGTGAGGGTTCCAAGGAGAGAATGCTTCCACATTCTAGATTGGATGAAATTCCTAGGGAATGGAGGTTGGGTGTGAATAGAAGCACCAACAAGCAAACTGCTACAGGGCTCTGGGTGAGACACAAGAGACTGTCATGGAGGACACAAAAAAGTGTGAATGTTGCCTATCTGAGTTTAGATCTGGTGTGTCCACTGGGGGTCCCAGGTGGAGAGCACTTCTAGGCTCAGTAGCTGACACAAAGGAATGGGAATGGGTTAGAAGGAAGACTGGACAGAGAGGGTCCGGAGGAAGGGGAAAAACTAGTTACGTAGCAAAGTTCAGCAGAGTCCCCTGGGGTTGGAGGTAGGGTAGAAAGGAAGTCTCCTCCAAGAGGCTGCTACAGGTCCGGGGATGAGACTGGAGAGACTGTAATGGAAAACAGGAAGGAGAGTGGAAATTGCCTACCATAGGCCCAGGTCAGTGTGGCCAATATATTTCTACTTTTAAAATATCCACACAGTCAAATAGTACTTCTATTATTAAGATGAACTACTTTTAAAAATAGTAGATAATTTAGGTGTATACTTGAAAAACTTAGAGAGGTAGATCAAATATACATTTGTTTCAGTGGCATTACCTTCTCACCAGGACCATGTGATTACTACCTCAGCCTGCAGTTAATCATACCTGAGCCCACAATCAATGTGCCTTGGTTTAACTTATTCTCTCAGCTGGCTGTAGAAATAATTTTCTGTTAAGTTTCCTGCACATGGACTTCAGTGAACATTCCTCTGCTGGCCTAATGCAGATCAAAGCACAAGTGCATCTTGGCAGCATCTACACTGGACCCTGTAGGTCAGGAATAGAAACCCCCATAATCAGGAACTACATAGGCCAGGATTGGGGGACACTTTTGCAAGTTCTAGAAAGGGGAGGAGACTGACAGTTACTACCCAGCTATGGGAAAAGCCTGTTAGTTTCTTTTCCTTCTGAGAAGAATGAACAGCAGAGAGGACAGAGAAGGAACGTGGGAAGAGAAAGGGTATCAGCCTAAATTCCAGGTCCTTATGCCACTTGTATGCAGCATCTCTGTGAACACACAAAGATGCACTTTTATGATTGGTCTGTATGCTACATTATTCTTTCTCAGGAAGTTCTCTGAATACATTCATAGTACTAAAACCTGGGGGAGTCTGGATGCCCTAAAATAAAAGGCAGTTCCTCCTTTGTCTTTGAGCCCCCATGTATCTGAAACAGGGCAATCTAGTTGATCCCAGGGGCTTCTAATTTGTCTAGAGATTGTGTTTTCACAAGGGATTCTCTCTCATCAAAAAGCTAAAAGAAAATAAACCCAGAACACAAATAAAAGAACTACCATTATTCTTTGAAACAGTATGATTTAGTGTTCAAGAATTAATCTGACTCATTTTGTTTATTTATTATGGCTTTTTGAAACAGGGGTTCTCTGTGTAGCTCTGCCTGTCCCAGAACTCACTCTGTACACCAGGCTATCCTCAACTCATCTGTGCCCATCAGTGACTGAGACATCTCCACTGCTGCCCTGCAGGAGATCTATCTGCCTCTGCCTCCTGCGTGTTGGGATTTAAGGCACATGCCATTACATTTGGCTCTAATCTGTCTAATTTTAAATCCTAGCACTACTTTATATCAGCTGAGAGACCTGTACATGCAATTAGATTCCTCTATGCCTTGGTTTCTTCATCTACATGCTAATGCATGTGAAGGTACACCTGCATTTGTGTGCATGTGAACAGCCTCAAATGCCACTCCTTAGGTGTGCCTACCTTTCTGTTTACTTACTTTTGAGACTGATTCTCATTGGCCAGGAATTCACCAGTAGGCTAGCTAGCTGGCTACCCAGTGAACCCGATGGATTTGCCTGGCTCAATTTTCCCAAAGCTGACATCAAGAGCTTGCAACATTATGCCTCAATTTTTATGTGAGTTTTGGAGAACTGAGTTCTTCCGGCTCTTAAGACAAGCACTTTTCCATCTCTCTAACCAGCCACTATTATTGCTGGATAAATTGGATGATGTAACTCAAGGATGGCATCTGACCTTGTTTTTAAAGTTAGTCATTGAATTAGTTTGAAGGGGCTGGGTTAAGCTAAGGCCAACTGACCCCTCAAATTTGTGTGGAGGTGGATACAAAATCTTCTAGCTTTTCTTCTCTTAGTTTCATGATGAACCCTCCTGACCCTCTCTTCTCTGATTCAACAATGAAATCAATGGCATCATCAGATCTTAAAGGAAAAAAAAAAAAGAGGCCCCACTTCTTTTCTCTGAGGAAATTGATTTGGGTGTTTTTCAGACAATGCCTAACAGCACTGCACTTTCCAGGTGGATGAGGCTCTGACCATGTCCACAACAAATGAAGAGCCTAGGAAGCATGAGCTTTTTCCCTAAAAAGGCAACCTGCGTTACCCACAAACAATCCATCTCTCCCAGTGAACACCTGAGGTTGATAAGGGTTCTGCCTTACCTACATCAGGCACACTGCTGGGAGTAAGTTTTCCATCTTATACCCCAAGGACAAGTGTAAACAGAAGCTCTGCAGGTGCTTCCTGAGAGGCTGACTACAAAGAAGAGCTAATCAAAGGCCTTTCATCTTTGACCTTTTACGTCTCCATCTATTCTGTGGCACTGAGGTGACAGGCCCTTTGTCCTTTGCACCCAAGAAGTGACAGGCAGCTTGTTGATCAATAGCCCCTGTTGCTAATGTCTTCAGAATGGAAAAGAGGAGCCAGGAAATGAGGCAGAATCAATAGTCATGTCTGCAGGGGAGGCTATCAGTATATTAATTTCACCAGTCACCTTTGTGCTTTCTAAGAAAGCTCAACTCTGAGCCTCAGGTTTCAGTAATACCCACACTGAGATGCTGTGGCCCTCTGAGTCAGCACATGCTTTCTGCTGGTCACCAGGCAGCATCACTTGATATACTCCCAAGCATCCCTGGTTGGACAATAACCTGAGGTAGAAGAACATAAAAGGGAGAATTTAGACTACAAACCTCAGGCTTTAGGAATGAGCCCCTCAGTAGATAAATGGAAACATTTGGGTGAAACCAACAAAGCAGTCCAGAGAATGGACTTCGTGAATTATGGGAAGGTCCTCCTTTAATGTTTAGCTTGTCTAATCAATGGCTTTGTTTTTCCTTTTGGACAAGGATTTTGGGGGCGGAGATAAGTAAAGGATTAAGATTAGTAATTTAGTGATGCCTGAAATAATTTTATAGGAGGGAGGAGACTGCCCTTTACATTGGCCAAGAAAGTAAAATCAAGCTTAATTTTTTAAGAAATTCAGAGTTCTCTTCTGTTTAACTTCTCACATTGAATATGCGATGGTTTCTTGTTAGTTTAAAATAGAAAATGAATAAAATTTAACTTCCTAAAAGGATTTTGAAGTATACAAAACAATGTCTTTAAGGAACAATAACAAACCTCACCCCATGAGTATTTGAAATTACATCATCACATAGGTTGTATCAGAACGATGAAAGGATTCCACTTATCTCTTCCATCCGTCTGCTGCATAAAATACAATTTTAAAGTGAAATGTGCTTGTTTGTTTTTAGTATAACAATTTACTAATTCTTTGAGAACTTTTACAATGTATTTTGATCATATTTACTCACACACCTCCCCATAACTCCTCCCAGATCCACTCTTACCTATTCCCAACTTCATGCCCCCCTCCCAAATAATCCACTGAATCCAAATTGTGCTGACTCATGAGCATGGCACCATTCACTAAAAAATGGTCACTCTATGAGAGACCACACCTTTTGTGTTGTTTTGTTGCTTTTCTATAATTTATTTTTTATTCACATTACATCCCAAACACAGCCCCTGTCTTCTTCCAGTCCTGCCCTTACAAATCCCTTCCCCCATTACCCCTTCCTCTTTCCTGAGAGAAGGAGAAGCACACCTTGGGTATCACTCCACCCTAGGACATCTAGTCCCAGCAGGACTAAGCATCCCCTCTCCCACTGAGACCCAACCAGGCAGTCCAGGTAGGGGGAGGGGATCCCATGGCAGGGAACAGAGTCAGAGACAGCCTCTGCTCCAATTGTTAGGGGCTCATATGAAGATCAAGCTACACATCTGCTACAAATGTATAGAGGGCCCTAGGTCCAGCCTCAGCATGCTTTTTGGTTTGGTGGTTCAGACCCTGTGAGCCCCCATGGGCCCAGGTTAGTTGGCTCTGTAGGTCTTCTTACAGTGTCTTTGATCCCTCTGGCTCACTCAATTCTATCCCCTATTCTTCCAAAACCTCTCCGGGTTCTGCTTGATGTTTGGCTACGGGTCTCTGCATCTGTTTCCATCAGCTGCTAGAAGAGATCTCTCAGTTAACAGTTATGGTAGGTCCCTATCTGCCCTTACTCTCCCAGAACCCATCACTTGTCAAGTAGCTCCTAGTTAGATTCATGCTTGATTGATAACTGGCTCTATCTTGTGCAGGTATTGTGCAGGCAACCAGAGTTTCTGACCATACTGTTTCACTCTGGTCCTCTCCAACTTCTGGTTCTTACAATCTTTCTGTCCCCTACAGTCTCTGAGCTGTAGGGTGAGGGTGACATATAGAGGTCCCATTTATGGTTGAGCAAGCACTCCACTAATACATATTTTCTGCACTTGACCAACTGTAAGTTCCTGAATTAGCCACCATCCATTACATGATGAAAGTCCTCTTAGAAGGTCTAAAACTGCACTAATTCAAGAGAATAAAGATAAAATTTTAGAGGACAGATTGATATTACATTTTTATCATAACAGTAATAAACTCACCTATGGAGTCTACGAGTTCTCCCAACCATGGGTTCTTGGCCAAATTTACAATACAAGGTATGTCTTTCCTTCCACAGAGTGGATCTGAATCTAAGCTGAGAGTGGTTGGGTACATCATAACACTACACCAGTATTGATCTATCTTGCCAAATGAGTTATTAGTATAGTTCACATGGTTCACGGCTAGGTAAGACTAGATTACTTTCTTCTGCGCCCCCCAACCCCGGAAGCCTACAGAGCATCTTCGGGTACTATGACAGCCAGACAGGGAGGAAGTTTCCTGATCAACCCAACTTGATTTCTCCATGTTCTGTGGTGTCTTCAGTAATAATGTCTTACCATCAAATTCTTATGGGCAACCAGAAGCAGCAGTGTCTATATTCTTTTAGAAGTCTCAGGACACCCATGAGACAACAACTCAGGTGGAGGCTTCTCTCATTGGCACTGGGTTTTTAACTTTGTGTGTATTTATTCATATATATATATATATATATATATATATATATATATGAACTCATGTTCACAGACAGAGGAACTGGGTGCCATTCAGTAGTAGAGCACTTGCCTATCATGCTCCAGGTTCTAAGTTCTATCTTCAACACCACAGAAAGAGAAAATAAAGGAAATATCATGGCAAATATATATGCATATTTGTATATATGTATATATAAAATAATTCCTGGATTCTGTAGATACTCAAAGTTAAACAAAATTTACAGATTGGACAATAGGCTCCATACACGAAACGTGTGTGTTTGTCTTTCTAGATGATACTGCACATGTGCATGTGAGAGGATAAACGTGTGTGTTTGTCTTTCTAGATACTGCACATGTGCATGTGGGAGGATAACTTGGCATGAAGTCTTTCACTACTTCACTTTCAACTTTCATTCATTTAACTGCAAAGTTCATAATTTCATTTTTCTTTACAGCTGAATAAAATTTTATTGTGCATGTTCCATGTTTTTATTACAGTTGGTGACATCTAAGCTTTGCCCTGTCCCAGATATTGTGAAAGAGCGGGTATGACCATGGATGGGTATGTGTCTCTGTAGTAGGAAATAGAGTGCTTTGGGAAGGAGTGATATAACTAGTCATATGCTAGACCCATTTCTAGGGTGGTTTTGGGAACTGCCATGCATAGTTCCACAGTGTCTATACCATTTTGCTCTCCCACCAACAGTGACATTGTTCAGGAGATGTCTCTGTGGCTCTTCGTGCTCTGTGGCCTGTCTGATTCTCCACAATGCTTAGAAAATTCATGTTCATAGACAGAGCCTGGGTGCAGCTCAGTCTCCATCATGTTACAGGTCCTAAGTACCATCCACAGCACCACAAAAAACAAAAATAAAAGAAACATCATGGCAGAGAGGAGTGTGTTGGGGAGGGAGAATGGGAAGCGGCACAGAGCTTTCATTTTTCCATAAGAAAAGTTTCTGGCAGCATATGCTGCAGACAACATAAATGTGCTCAACTCCACTAAATCATTAACACAGCCAGCCCAGTAAACCTTAATGTATGTGTTATTATCCCATAAAAATCACCTAAATAACTGTTAGATGTGATATTGAAAAGTGAGGCGGGGGGGGGGGGGGAAGGGGGTAGACAGCTCTGAATTTTGGATTTGCATAAACGCAGGATGGCGGGATAGAGGCAGCTCACAGGCAAACAATGGGAGAACAGGACAGAGAACACTTAGATTTCATGTGCCTAAGAACATTGTAACTAAATGACTAGCAGGACGAAGGAGTCCTCAAGTGAGGAGCACACCCTAGAGGAAGCTTGACTAACGACCAGGCTGATGGGATAATGGACTCAGTCAGAGTCACAAGACAGCACTCAGTTCACCTATTAATAGCTCACCTAGCCTATGAGAAACAAACGTCAACTGTGTTGCAACCTTTGGGAATGTATGTCTAAGCTGGTTTGATGGAAAGTATACACAGAAAAACAGTTACTAGTATGGGGCACTACTCCCCAATGCTTTCTCTGTGGATGATTATGCAGCCAAGTCCTTCACCCTAAGGTTCATGGACTGGACATCTAGACTGCACATCCCCCATCACTCCACCCTCCCCTTCTCTTAAGTACTGCAGAGCCAAAGGGGTGTGGCCATGCAGTCATCCTGGAAATCCTGATAAAATAGGCAGTTGGTGCCTCACCCCTTCTTTGGGCTCACAGAGATTTCCAGATGCCTTATCTATACCCTAGAATCAGCAACGCAGGTCTGACTCACCCACATTTGCCAGTGGAGGCCACAATGTGAGGAAGTAAGCAATACACAATTGAGGAGGTCTTTTTGTATGGCAACCAAGCTTCACTTTTCCTAAATAGCTTCGCTGTGGCAACATGATGTGCAGGGTCACGTTTACCTTCAGCTCTCTAATGCCAATCCTTTAATGTTAAGCTCAGTGCTGAAATATGTTTCTTCCGTTTCTCTCTCTCTCTCCCTCTCTCTCTCTCTGTGTGTGTGTGCACGTGTGTGCACGTGTGTACAGGATGCAGGTGTGTTTGATGGGTTGAACATGTGCATGTGGAAGAGTAATTTAGCATCGCCCTAAGAAATGCCATCCACCTCCTTTGAGATGGGATCTCTCATTGGCATGAGCTAAACAATTAGCTAGACTGGCTGGCTAGTGAGCCTCAAGCATCCTCCTGTCCTCACCTCCCTGCCTTAGGGATAAAAGTGTACACCATCATACCCAGTGTTTTTATGCCAGGCACTTTACTGACTGACTGATCCCACCAGGCTATTTCTTTTACTTCATATTATGAATTCTTACAAAATAAATAAAGCTTACAACTCTTCAAGGATTTTGAAAAACTATCTTCCCGCTTTGATATTGCAAAACTTGCAAAACTGTCATTTTAAATTGATGCTGTTGCAAGGACTCTATTGCTAGTATATTGGAAAGTTTTAAATACTGAAATTGATAAATAAAATTCATTATATTTTCAAATACATCATGTGGAATCTAAATCATACAGACATCTGTTATCACTTAAGACACCAGAACCAGCCCGCCTATGAGGTCAGAAATGTCAAATGCTGCATTCTAGGGCTAGGGAGCCACTCAATGATAGGATGCGTGCTGAGTATGTGCAATAGCTTTGGTTCATTCTGATAGAGAACAACAGACACAAAAAGACAGAGACCAAGGTGACAGGGACACAGAGATTGATTCTCTGCTCTTTTCAGATTTTCTCATAAAATAAATAATTTAAATATGTGAGAGTTTACCTTATGATCACCTCTTGTGTATCCCTGGAAAATCTACATAAATCAAAATTTAATTTTTACAAAGATGAGGACTAAATCCTGAGCTTTTAGTGGGTAAGCACTCCCAGTCACAAACATGACACTTTAAGCATTCTCACAACCAAAATGGCTTTCAATGTTAAAAAATATATTCTGGATGGAATAATCAGTGAATGTTTGGCTAATATAATTAAGCAAACAATGCATTTACTAATTTTTAAAATTATAATTGTTAAATATGATGACATATTTTATTGTTAGTATATTCCTACACGAGATGTGGAGGTGGAGATAATAATTTAGTTTAAAAAGCAGAAACTATTTCAAAATGCTTTTTGGGGGTGCTAAGAGATTTTCCTAACTCAAAGCCACATGTTATGTGTCAATAAATGACCTTCCTGTGTCATCTAGGCTGAGATTCTGGGAAAGCAGGGAAGGATGCTGAATACCTACAAGTTAATTGATGAAAGCTAATTTTTTTAATGTAATATTTTTTTTACTTGTACACTCTACATCCTGCTCACTGTCCTCCTCCCAGTCACCCCCTCCCACAATCCTTCCCCCACCTCCCCCCCCTTCTCCTTTGAGCAGGTGGGGGCCACCTGGGTGTCCCCCTACCCTGACACTACAAGTATCTGCATCTTCTCCCACTGTGGCCTGACAAGGCAGCCCAGCTAGAAGAACACATCCCATGTACAAGTAACAGCCTCTGGAATAGCCCCTGTTCCAGCTGTTCAGAACCCACCTATGCCTCCCCACATATATGTAGCAGACATGCAGCTTGGTCATCATGTGGGTCCTGAACAACTGGAACAGGGGCTATCCTGAAAGCTGATGTTTGACACTCGGAAACCATGGAGGCTAAAGTTCCTGGTCAGTCTTCACACACTTTAGTGGGGAGCATGTACCCTACTGTGAGCACTTCACTATTGGAAGTCAGGTGAGAGGAAGACAAATACACAGAATCTCAGGAGACATTCTCCATGATTTCTGACTATAGACTCAAACCACCACAACCAGAAGGCAGTTCCCTGTCTAGCAGATGAAGTTTTGCAAATACCTCAACAATGATGCTTTCTTATTCAGTTAACTGACTTTCAGCATTTGTCATGCTAGCCACTAGCAAGCTTGTGTTGAACCAAGAGGAATACAAGGAATTGTCAGTAGAGCATAGATAATGGGATAATGAGATAAAAAAAGGATGAGAGACAAAGTTTAGACAAGGGTTTCCAGTATTTATCCTGAGGCCTCTGGGGAAAAATGAGAGAAAGCAAACTGGAGGGCTGACCGTGAGTTCATTCTAGATAACTGGGTACAGAGAGTTGGCTGTTTGTGCCCTGGGCATACATGAAAGATATGGTGAATTATAGTTCATTTTTTAAATTGAAATACAAAGTACATTTATCCATATGTGGTTTATACCACATGCTGGGCACAGCATTTGGACTTCCAAGTTGAGAGATGTGATTGTAGCGTTCTGAAGTTCCACATGAGTAAACAGGGCAGGTCTGCAGAGGGAAGAAAAGAGATTTTATTTTGGTCTTTACTTCAGATCCGTTCCTGGGCCCACCTAACTTCACAGAATCAGGCAGCTGATGAAGCAAGAGAGTTCTCCTAGCTCAATCCTCAAACACTAGATGGTGCCTCCCAGCACTGACACTCAGGCTCAGCTGACACAAGGGGACTGCTTGGTGCATGTACTGCACAGTTTTTCACCCAGAATACTAAGTCACACATAAACTGGGGACCCTTGAGAGACCCAACACCTGAGAACAGAAGGACATCTGTCCCCAAGTACAGAGCCATGTAAGGACCAGTTGCTCTTGCAACAAATTCAGTTCCTAGTGCCTACACAGTAGCTTACAACTATCTATAACTACAATTTCAGGGGATCTAAAACTACTTCTGTCCTCCACAGGCACCAGACATGCTCATGGTACGCAGATATACATGTTGTCAAACCACGCAAACATGTAACAATATGATAAATATATCTTTGAAATTTTTGAAATCTCTAAATGTGGTGGAGATGTAAAGCAGTGAAGCGAATGTGCAAAGCAATATGACAAATTTCTCAAAAGATTATGTGGTCCAGCAATTTTACAGCTGACTAAATGCCCAAAAGAAAAGTCTCAGATGTCATAACCCAAGTTCACGATAGCATAGCAAAGAGAGAAGCAACCTATGTACCCATCAGCAGGTGAATGCATGAACAGAATGAGGTACACCTGCAGAGAGAACACATTAAGAAAAGTCTAATAGAAACTACAGTACACATGAGCCTTGAAAACATTGTGTTAAGTGAAACAAGCCGGTCACAAGAAGACAAGAACAGCTAACCCTACTTTCATGGCATAGTTACATTTACACACAGAGAAAGTAGAATTGTGGTTGTCAGGGCTTGAGGCACAGAAGAAAATGATATTGTTTAGGAGGTGTATAATTTCCACTGTTTTCAGGTAAAGATACTGAAGTTGAGAGTAGAATGATGGTCTCCAGAGGCCAAGGCAGAAAGGTAGAAGGGCCAGATAGAGATAGGTTAATCTGTAGGCATAAAACTTCAGTTACATAGGAGAGATTCTCTGGTTAAACACCTCAGAATGGATTAACTACAGATAAAAATAATCCTTTTATGTTTCAGAGAAAGCTAGAACAAAGGACTCAGCATCTTTGCCAAAAAAAAGAAACAATACATGTTTGAGGATATGGATATGAGTGAACTGATTTAAACATTACACAGTGCATGGCTATGTTGAAATATCACACATTTCTCCATTACTATGTATAAATTTTACACTTTGTGTACCAGTTAAAATACTTTTAATTAAGCAATTTTGAAAGGAATACTTTAAAAAAACAGGCTGGTTATTTGACTCTGTAAGTAAAGGTGCTTGCTATAAAAGCTGACAATCAGAGTTCGATTCTGGGATCCATGTAGTGGAAATAGCCAACTCATCCATGTTGTCCTTTGATGTACACTATAAGCAAACAAACAAGCAAATAAATACATTCAATAAAGAAAGTAGTAGGAAGAAGTAGAGGCAGAGGAAACAATAATCCGAATATATGAGGGAAAATCTATTTCCAATGAAAGATAAAAGGATATACAAAATTCTCAAAGACTAAATGAAAACATTTTAAGTGTCCACAGTAAAGCTTTTATGGAAACCAGTGGAGCAAACACCTTTCCGGGACCATCAGACATGAGATTCAAGTAAGGCCATGACTAAATGTTGCAACGCTATAAATTAGGTTACAAAAGAAGTCACCTGCCAATGCAAACATTATGGATGGAAGTGAGAGAAAGAACTAGAGATGGAAAAGCCCAAAGTGAGCAAGCTGACCTCTCATGTGGCTCATCAATTTCACTCAGAATTATTGCCCTGAAACCAACAAAACCACTGGCTGCTCAACAAAAGAAGCACAGGTTTGACATTTGCCATCAGGTCACAGAGACCTAACATACTATAGGTGAGTTTCGGGCCCTCTAGAGCTACATGCCATTTTGTCTAATTAAATTCACAAATTTTATGCAAAGTCCTATTAACCTTTATTGCTGAGAATCCTGCACTAAAGATAGAAACAAAAGCAAAACAAAGATGTTCTGGGTGTAGTGAGAAAATTCTAGGCTCTATGCTTTCTCTTCATTGCAAGATCCTTCTGGAGTTTTCTCAAAGAAGTTTAAAATATTTGTGCATTTATTGTATCAAGCAGAGAAAACTGGATTCTTTGAAACATATTTCAAAATTTCAAAATAAAAAATACACATCCTTAAATGTATCCATATGTATTACCTATTAGCCTCCAAAAACCCATGTAAGACCATTGCATACATGCCCTTGCATGAACACATGCAAAGGCATGGCTGTGTTTGAGTACACGGTGCACACAGCTTGAAGAGATTGTTAGTTCTTATTAGCAACTGTAGCCATTTTCCACAATATTATCTAAGAAGTGAAGTTCTGGTTTACTTTTGTACAATATTCACATTTGCATTGCATGAAGTGCCCAATCCAGTCTGTCCATTAATAAAATGTGACCTGTGAGCTAAAAAACAAAAGCAAAACAAAAACCTTTTCACTCCTCTAAGAGCTTTTGGCAGTGGTGTTTAATCACAGCAACATAATGAATTCATTATCTTGAATTGGTTACATTGTTTCATATTTTTTTGAAATAATGCAATAGCATAAAAATATATAAAGTATAAAAAGAGTTGTATTTACTACCTTCTTTGTTCAATTCTTTCATTTGCTCTGATTACAAATAAATATATCTACTTAATATGTAATCTTTTACACAGTCTCCACTAACAAAATACACCAAAGTTTATCTAGGACCTGACAAACAAAAGACATAAATCAAAGGAAGGTCTCCATTGTTACGATCATTGGCTGTACTTCCAGAGGACTCAGGTTCAATTCCAGCACCCACATGGTGGCTCACAACCATTTGTAACTCCAATCTCAGGGCCTCAAAGGACTCTAGGGACATGGTGTACAGACATACTTGCAGACAAAACATGTATACATAAAAAATAAATACAAATTTTTTCAAAGAAGTGAATTTAAAGTCCTGAAAATAAGTTGATGGGATTTTAAGTTAAGAAACAAAGAACTACCACGTGAAAGAAAGAGAATGGCACTTAATGAATTATACTTTTTTAAAAGTGTTCACTAAGACATACACAGGCTAGACCTAGGCCTCCCCACACATATGTAGCAGGTGTGCAGCTTGGTCTTCATGTGGGTCCAGAACAACTGGAACAGGGGTTGTCTCAAAAGCTGTTGCCTGTCTGTAGGATATGTTCTTCTAGCTGGGCTACCTAGTCGGGCCTCAGTGGGAGAGGAAGCACCTAGTCTCACAAAGAATTAATGTGCCAGAGTGGGGGGATACCCAGGGGAGTATCCACCTGCTTAGAGAATAAGGAGAGGAGAAGGGAGAAAGGATTATGGGAAGAGGTGACTTGGAGCGGGGCAATAAGTAGGATGTAAAGTGAATGAGTAAAAAAATTAAAAAAAAAAAAGTGTTCACCAAGGGCTGGGATATAGGTGTACAACAGCATGTTCAGTCTCAGATGTTTAGTACTTTGTACAAAGTAAAACATTTAAAATTTTGTGGCTCTCTATTTATCTTTAGGTGGGGCACAGACATGCTACAGCACATGTATGTGGGTGTTGGAAGACAACTTCAACGAATGGCTTCTTTCACGTCACCATGTAAGTTCTAAGGATTGAATTCGGGACAACAGGCTTGGTAAGTGATCTTACTGATCTTATGGGCTGAGCCACTTCCTCAGCCCCAAGTCTATAAATTTTACAAAGATTGAAATGACAATTTTCTAAGTTGTGTCCATTTTACCAGTACACAATAAGAAAGAAGCATGTTCTATTCTGCATGCAAAAGACCTCAGCTCAGCCTGAACTGACAGCCCCTTACTCTCTGGAAACAGGAGCTGGCCTGAGGTGAAGACCTCTAAGTCCTGTGTAGAGATAGTTTAGAAGTTCATTCCAAGAGGAATGGACTACTTGGTAAATGGAGCAGGGGTTTGAGGAACGCTGGGTGCAATTTAGTATCTTTTAGGCACTTTAACTGGCACTATTAACTTTGTTTTAAAACAATGTGTTCCCAAGTACCCAAAAATAAATAAATAAATAAATAAATAAATAAATAAATAAATAAATAAATTGTCAAAAGGAAGATCAGGCATGCCAAAGTCTACCTCTAAACATGTCCCCAGGCAGGCAGACTGTCCTCCCCAGTGGCTGGCAGCTTCTAAGCCACACATAAACAAGTGTCTCTGACAGATGCTAGCACACACTAACAAAGCAGGGAAGTGGAGACCCCAGTTTATCCTAAAAGCCTACGTGCTACAGATAAACCCACCCTTGAGAGGTGTGACATGCACCAGCCTGCCATATAGAAATGTCTCCTTCCTCCCATTTCTGAGAGAATACCCAAGCTGAGCCAGTGAAGAGGCTGCAGGAAGGTCACAGGCCAGGAAACACCACTATGCTAGTCCCATACTACAGAAGTCTGGCAGCGGCACTCTCCTCCACCAAATCCAAACATTTTCTCAGTATGTGCCTACTAAAATACAGAGGTACAGAAGATGCTGCTGGCCCAAGTTGACAAAGGGAAGCCTCAGTAAGTTTCCTGCCAGGAGACAACTCCATTCCCATGACAGGATACCTAGCTACCTGTGTCCTCAAGAAACTATGTATCTACAGATTGTGCCTTGGTAACCTTTCTGCCTCACCCAGCACTTGGCGCCTGTAAAGCATTCAGCAAGTTTGTTGGTGAAAAATAAGCCCAGGAAGCGAAGAAATGAATCCCAATGTCTCTAGGAGCAGAATAAATGGCTGCTTTTAGTACTTGATGTTCATTTTGTACTGTTAGTACCTTTGTCAAAGAGGCCTAGATCGTTAACTCTTATCAGAACTCAGGTGATGCCTCTCCAGGAAAAACAAGTTTGAACTGAAGAGCAGCAAGTTCACAGCTTTGGCAAGCACCCCAATTCAGTCACTCTCCCGAAGCCCTTTAGGAAGTGGCTGCAGCAAGTCAGGTGTAGCTGGATTCCTATTTCACTAGCTGTGTTCCTCCCCCTTCACTGTTCTTCCATGCTTCCTCCGACTCTTTCCGAGCCTCTGCTGGTTTTCCTTTTTTTCCACTACATCTTCCCTTTTAAGCTCCTCTTAGGCTGGCGAAACCATTCTGCACTGCTTCAGAACTTGGTGGCTTTAGACTCTCACTGCCTGCCGCCCAGCCTTTGCTGGACTCTCTGCAGAATCTGCTTCAAACTTCAGAAGTCTTCTCTCCCAGAAAAGCAGCAGACCCCATCTTATCTATGTTGATCTTACTACAAGAAGTTTTTTGCCTGAGTTTTTCCTTTCTTTTCTTTCTCTCTTTCTTTCCATACCGCTTCACTGTGTACTCCAGACTAGCTTCAAACTCACATTTCCCGTTCATTAATCTCCCAAATGTTGTAATCTTTTAGATGTGTACTACCAGATCTGCTCTAGTAGTTTACATTGCAAATTTGAGTAAATATATTCTTTTAATATTTCTCCCCACCCAATAGAATACTTACGTTGTATTAACGTAATAGGTTTCATCATACCAGTTCTACACATTCATGTAATGAATTTTGGTGATACATACCCACTATTCTTTCTTCTCCTGTCTTGTGTTTTCTACATTCCCGGTAGCCCCCCTCTTCTTATTTTGTGTCCTTTATTCACCCCTTAAATTACACATGAGGGAAAAAATAACTGGGATACTTTCTTCATGAGACTGAGTTATTTTGCTTTGCCTAGTCATCTTTAGCTCCACTTTTTTTTCTTTTGTCTGAACAGGATTCCACCATGTAGACACTGAACATTTTCTTTATGTGTTGACGGTCACTGGGCTGATGTCATAGCATAGCCATCATGACCAGTTCAACAAGAAGCAGGGGCACACAGGTATGCCAGTGCTGAAACTGACTTTTCTTCTTTGGGTATAAGCGGAGAGGTGACTGCTGAGTCCTAGGAGGTCTAGTGTCGGTTTTCCACACTGTGGTCACATCAGTTTACAACCAACACTCTTCCTGCCTCTGGGCTCTCATCAGTATTTGGATTTTTGTTTGTTTGTTTGTTTGTCTGTTTGTTTGTTTTCTTGTTGACAGAGATTTTAACCAGGATTTTATAAAATCCATCTAAGTTTTTACACACAATTCTCTGATAGCTACAGATATTAAATATTACTGTGTTAGAGAAGGGTGAGAAACAGGGGCTTATGAGGTCCATGCTGACCTTGAACCCCCATTCTTCTGCCTCTACTTCTCAAGCACTAATAATACAGCTGTGCCTTGTCACACCTGGTTGAAGTTGAATTTTTTTTTAATATATTTGTTAGTCATTTTCGATTGCTCACTTGAAATGTATTTATTCAGTTCATCTTCTGTCTGCGATTGTATCATGCTCTTTGGTGTTTGGGAATTCTTTATAAAATCTGAATACCAGTCCCCTGCCAGGTGACTAATTGCCAAGGATTTTGTCCCACTCCTTGGGCTCTCAGTCTCTGCTGATTGTTTCTTTTGCTGCTCAAAAGCAGTTTAATTTTCTGAAGTCTCATTTGTGAGTTCTTGCTATTATTTCCTGAGTCTGAAGCAGAAATTCCTTGCCTCTACCTGTATCTTGAAATATTCTCTTCTATTTTCTTTAGTATTTTCAATGCTTCCTAACTTAAATTAAAGTTGAATCCCTAAAGTATTTTTAATTTGATTATATACAGACTATACAAAGACCTTTAAAAGTTACATGATTTAAATAAATGCATCTGTAATGGTCTGGTGCAATGCATTGCAAAGTATAGCTGACTCTCCATATTCATTCTCAACCCAGCACTCATGCAAGACTAGCAGCTGATTTTCCTCACAAAATTACTGTAAGAACTAAAGAAAATGCTTAAGGGACAAATATTATATATAATTATATTTACCACCAGAAGTCTACTTTCCTCTACCTCCCCATTATATTAGCTACTCAGTTCTCACACAGCCTCATAACAAGTGGTGGCAAAATCCCGCAAATGCAGAGTGAACTTTGCTAAGCACAGATTGTGTGACACCCTATTGTAAGCACTTTACAGATAGTAACTCAATGCTTGGGTTCAATGAGCTGTGACCAACTTGGAGCAGCAAGGTTAGTAGGAACCCCACATTTCTGAGGAGATGTGAATCCAGCAGGCTCCTTCTAGACCTGTCTGTCCCTAGAGGAGTAGTAAGGAGGAAGGATTAACTTTATCAGTGCCAATCCCCACTTCTATGGAGAGTTAGGCATTTGGCTTGCCTAATTCTACACTCTTCCCAGGGTGAACATGGACATACAGTTTGGTGCTATCCCTTTTTATCTCCAAGAGCTTAGATCATAATCCATGGCCACGTTTCTACTCAGTGCACATGAGCCCATTTCCCCAAAATTGAGCCAAATGTCCCAAAAGGCAGCAGCTCCTACCTAACAAGGTGATCTGTAAGCCAAATGCCCAACCATCTACCAGAAATTCCCAGAACTGGCCTAGAAGTGGTACGTGTGGAAAGAGTGCACAGGTGTGGGCTGCTGTTCTATTTCCCACTTATGAACTGGGATGCTTTTGTGGCCCTACTCCTGCCAGGGTACAGTGAGAAGGGAACTTATTTGGAGAAAAGAATGTGTTGTAGAATTATGAGGCTCCAGGCAGAGAATATTTTTCCTTCCTATCCCATGTCTAGTCCATGCAAATCCCAGCCCCACAACAAGAAGTTTCTGCTTTAGACAGAGCTATTTCAAATGAGGACAGAAAGAGATCCTATGGTTAGGCTTCTACCCACAGAACTACATCCCCTCATTGCTGGGGGACTCTATGGTGCCTCAATCAGAGCACAGAATAAGAGACCCCTGCCATCTTCCCCTCTTTCTCTCTTCCTCTCTTTCTCCATTTCTGTCCTTCTCTGTCCCTCTTTTTCTGTCTCCATCTGCTTCTACAGGTTCCAATAAACTCTCCTTTATGCTAAGCCTGTCCTATGGCTGATTCCTCAGAGGAAACGCCTTGGCATGGGGACATCCTGGCATGAGCCCGCCCAGGTGCTCGCTTCCTCCACACCACCTCCAGTGGTTTATAAAACACAACACTGTCATTCTAGAGTAGTAAAAAAAAATTATAAAATCATTTTCATTAAATTTATCCAAAACTAAGGCTTTAGAAATCTAAGATTATCTTTACATTCTAAAATATACTCTAGCCACTTAGGTGTTTGACTTTGATTTTAGACAACTTTTCTATGAGTGAATTTGGTTTTTGGAATTCTATGAAAGTGAGTCCAGAATAATAAGAAGTCCTTTAAAGCCAGAGCACATTCCTCATGAGTACTTGATTTCTCCTACTTTTTCAGAGGCATGCTGCTCCAAATGGCCGGGTAATTACATACCCACTCATGTATTTCCCCTCAATGTTTATCTTGGAAAGATAGCAAGTTATTTTGAAAGAAAGGAAGAAAAAACAGACTGCAGAGGAAACAGAATGGCCCTGAATCTCACTGGGCAGTGGATTACTAAAATTACCCCAACTTCACAGAAGAGAACTGAATTCATTTGCACATTTTCTTAAGATTCAAGTGAGTTACAATAAGGCCACACACTGAGGAAAAATGAAGACCGGATACTAACCATCATGTTTAAACTGAGTTATTTTCCCTAGAGCACAAACCTGGTCATGGTAAAGGTGACATTTTTCCCTGAGCAAACAGTGTTGCTCTTACACTTTCCAGACAAATTCAGGGATAGCGCTGATTACAGTGTTGATAAATCATTGATTACATACCAGTGCAAAGATATAGAGTGATAATTTTAAGTCAATGTTTAAGTTTTAGCTAATGTTCATGACAGATGTTTATTTACAGCATTCATTCAGTTAATAGAAATTTACAAAATAGTTACTGTGTGCTCTTAATGCAGAAACGAGCCACGGAGCCCCTGCCCGGGATACCCACAGTCTACCCATGAGGCTCCAGCTGAGCCAGTGATGGATGAGCGTGTTAAAGCATCAACCCTCATATTATTTTTTCAGTAGGTTTCTGAAAAAATAGTTTTTTTTTCCTTCCCAAAATCAGAGAACTTTTACACTGACTTACCTCAGGAGGAAAACCATGTCCTTCCTCCACAATGAAAAATTTCTACTGTACAACATCATTTTAATTGTATCTTTGCAGGAAGGAACAAGCCCAGAGTTATGAAAGACTGTTGTAATCTGTGACCTCTTCTAAGATACCCTGAAATTTCCTTTGTTGTCTGGACCTTGTATGAACACTCTGCAAGTCAGGCACTTCTGGCTTACTCTCATTTTAAACATGGCTCAATCTCATGATACGACAAATCGTTATCAGATGACCCATGCTCACTCACAAACACAGGCACTATCAGCCATAGACAGGCCATAATCTGGCAAAATCTGTATAGAACAGAAATAAACACAATGTGTGGTGTGTATTAATAAACTTGGCTTCTGACACACATTGCCATCACAAAGCCCCTGGGAGGGAAAGTGTGGTGAGGCTCACTTTGCTTCTAGGAGCCTTTCCATGTATATAAACAAGGACAAAGATCAAGGAAAGAGGTGAATCTCTGGGAAAGCGTATCTCCTCAGTCTTAAAAATAGTTACTCACTCTTAAAAGGGGATAGGTTCCATGGTGTCATCTTAGGAGGAGGGACTGAGGTATCCCTCTCTCTTGTCTGCCTAACAGCCTATTGACTGCACTGTGCTTGGGAGATAGGTGAAGATAAGGTTTCTTAAAACCCAATTTGCAGCCTAGTTACAGCCTTAAGAGTTTTTATTGATTCAAGACTATTAAAAAAAGGACGTGAGAATAATTTTCCACAATATTACTTTTTAAATATATACTTGAACATATATGATACAAACTTCAAAACACATAAAAGGATGCCCAGTCTAGAGCCAGTCTTTCCCCACCCAGTTGGCAAGCATCCATTATCATTGTCTTAACATGTACCCATCCATACTTGCCTAGGGATAGCATACTTTATACATATATTCTACAAAATTTTCTTCATTTTACCTTTTCGTTTTTGTTTGGCTTTGCAGTGCTGGAATCAAACCCAGGACCTCATTCTTCTTAGATTAATGCTCTACCACATCTAAGGACAAAATCCTTTTGTCTTTTATATTTTTTAAACCTATTTTATCATGAGGATCTTTATTAATTAACAGAGATGTCTCACTGCATCAGAATAAATATAGTCACACTACTTTATATTTTCATTGATCCATGTTTTCTTGATCTAGTGTTACTGTTAGTAAGTAGGCTTTGGTTTAAAAAATGTTCTTACTTAGCAAAATTAGAAATTGTCTGCCCTGTTTCTGAGAGCTGATAATAGTTTCTATTCTCCCGACCCATTTCAACTCTCAGATATTGTTTGTTTGTCTTTTTGTTTTTAATTTTTCTAAAAATCTAAGAACTGATAGATTGGAATAGTTGATTGTTTAGTAATCAAAACAGGACTTGAGAGCCATGCATTATATTAATTTAACCTTAACTGCCATTAATTTTCCCTTTAGAACTGTATCATAACTTTAAATCTAAGTAGTAACATACTTTCCCCTAGAAGTTGATATTTCTATCCAAGAATAGATACATCCTGCTAGGTGTAGTTCATGTTATTTAAAGCAGGTCCATTAGGCATCCTTACAAACTCTGAATGAGCAGTGAGAAAGGTTCGTAATTAGTTAGGTTGGGGGTGTTTGTGTGGTTTGTGTTTTTTTTTTTTTTTTAGATGAATTCTCAGTATGTAGCCATGTAGTCCTGGAAACACCTTGACCATGGCAATTTTTATAAAAGAAAACATTTAATTGGGGTCTGCTTACAGTTTCAGAGGTTTAGACCACTGTTATCATGGTGGGGAGCATGCTAACACACAGGCAGACGTGGTGCTGGAAAGATAGATGAGTGTTCTACAGGAGGATTCATTGGCAGCAGGAAGACAGAGACCTGGGTCTGGCTTGGGAGTTTGAAACCTCAAAGCCCATTCCCAATGGCACACTTCCTCCAACAAGGCCACGCCTATTAATCTCTGTCAAGTATTCCCTGGTGACCAAGCCATCATACATATTGGGATCATTCATATTCAAATCACCATACTTCACTCCCTGGCTCCATAGCCTTGTAGCTATATCATAATGCAAAAATACATTCAGTCCAACTTCAAAAATTCCCATAGTCTATCATAGTCTCAACAGTGTTTAAAAGTCCAAAGTTCAAAGTCTCTTTTGAGATTCAAGGCAATCTTATAACCATAACCCTCTGGAAAATCAAAATGAAAAGCAGATCACATACTTCCAATAGGTGATGGCACAGGATATACATTACCATTCCAAAAGCAAGGAAAGGGAGCATATTGAGGAAATACTGAACCAAAGCAAGACTGGAAACCAGCTGGGCAAACTCCAAATTCTGTATCTCCATGTTTGCTGACTGCAACACTTCTCTCTCCCCCCCCCCCCACCTTCTGTACCTGTTTCCACTTCCTGTTAACAGCTCTCCTTGGCAGGTATCTCATGGCTCTGGCATCTCCAACATCTTGGAGCCTCCAAGGCAATCTAGGCTTCACCTTCACAGCTTCACAAAACAGCCATTTTAGGCCTCCATGCTGAGACACCATTGACACATGCCTGGCCTCAGCAGCTCTCCTTAGCCATGGAGGAAGATTTCACAACCCTTTCTTCCCTTTCTTGTATCCTTGACTCTAAAGCCAAAATCATGTGGCTGAAGCTATCAAGTTATGTTGTTTTCTGGAGCTGGAAATTGGCACATCTCATTCAAATACATTGTCACTAGCTTCCTATTTTCCATGGTATCCTTTACTGTTTAGGCTTTTCTTTAATTCCCTTTTACAAGTTGGAAGCTTAGCTAAGTGAGGCTTGCCCAGAGGTCACCACTCCCTTTATTCCATGCAGCATCAAGCCTCCTTTAAACTTCTTATCCCCTTGAGCACTAGACTTAGCTTCATTACATTTACGGATGCGTCTTTCCTCCTCAAGCTGTACATTCTGTATTTTTCCCTGATCAGATTTCTCCTTTTCATTGTAGAACTACATAAGAGTGACCACAAATAACCACAGGACACTAGACTGTCTGGAAACCTCCTCTGAGAATGCTGTTAACCCAAAAGTCTTCAATTTAACCTCTGGCATACATTTTTGTATCAGCCACATCTTTTACCACAATACCACAAGAAATGTCTCTAGGCCACTTATCTCCTCCTCTGAAACCTCTTTAATTGGGCCATCATAATGTTATAATCTTCATTGTTTTTACCACCATTGTCTCACAGTCTAGCATCTTCTTACTAGTATGGTCCCATTAAGTTACCCTTAAAGAGTTAAAATGCCAAAGTCTCAACGTTCACATTCTGCACACAAGGAGCACAGCCAGGCCTATCTCAGGAATAACCAGCTCCTCAGTACCAACTTCTGTTTTAGTCAGTATTCTATTTCTGTGAAGAAACACCATGATCAGGGCAATTCTTATAAAATAAATTATTACATAGGAGCTAGCTTGTAGTTTCAGAGGTTCAGTCCATTATCATCATGGTGGGGAGCAGACATGGTGCTGGTGAGGTAGCTGAGGGTTTTACATCTGGATCTGCAGGCAGCAGAAAAAGAGAAACTCTGAATCTGGCTTGGGCTTTTGATACTTCAAAGCCCAACCCTAGTGACACACTTCCTGTAACAAGGCCACACCTTCTTATCCTTTCAAATAGTATCACGTCCTGATGACCAGGCATTCAACTCTATGAGCCTGTGAGAGCTCTTCTTATTCAAACCACTACACATATATATAATCCAACTATTCCTCTGTTGATTTTAGACTCAAAAGAATTGAAGGAAATGCTCAAACAAGTAGATATATATCAGTGTTCATATAGCTCGATTCATGGTAGTCAAAACGTGGGAGCTACCCAAACACCTACAAATAGATGAACAGACGAAAAAAATATGGCATGAATCTTAGAATGGAATATCATTTAGAAAGGAAGAAACTCTACAACATGGGTAAAGCTCTAGGACATTGTGCCAAATTGTCATTAAAAATAATGTATGTACTTTATATGAGTTGCCTTTATATGAGTCCACTTAAATGAGTTACATAGAATTCATGGAAATAGGAAGTAACATGGTGGCTATTGGGCACTGAAGGAGAAGGCATCCAAAAGTGTTGTTTAATGGGAATGGAATTTCAGTTTGGGAAGGTTGAAACAAGGTCTGGATATGACTGGTAAAAATCATTAAACAATGTGATGTACTTGATGTCACGGAGATTTGTACATAAAAATAACTAAAATGGTGACTTTTATCTTATGTACATTTGTATATGTCCCACAATAAAAGCCAATATTCTAAACTCTTACAGTGGTCACTTAACTGGTCACTCAGAGTTTAGGACTTGCCTTCCACGCAGACGTCCCCCCTCTCATTTCCTTTCTGCCCCACCCATTCATACCATGGCGTGCACACTAGACTGTAGCTTCATTAAAGCTATCTGCTACCCTGTTCTTAAAAGATCAGTAAAGACCTAAGTCACCATCATGTCAGGGCCACAAGGCTTCTTCTTGTGACTGAAACCACGGAAATGAAACTCAAAATGGTTGTGTGCTTCCAGTAAGGATTTGCAAGTACTCATCACTTGCTTAATTTACTCATCCTAAAAGAAGAGACTTTAAAACTTTTTGCTGTCTTTGGTAGTTTTCACAGGCAGAGGGGAACAAAATCCCCTTCAACTTTCAGACTGAAAAATAAATACATTTTAAAAGGTTTCCTCCACCTCTGCCTTCCTTCGTGGGAGTTGTTCTCCAAGGGGGAATTCCTCTGAAATAAAATTGGGAGTGGCGCCAAAGCAGTTCATGTCTTTTGACTTCAGAGGATGTGGCCCCGCCCACTCTTTAATCATATCTGAGGAAATTCCCCTGGCCTGGGTAAAAGATCATAATTTCTTAAAGAAGGCTGATGAGCTCATGAAAAGCAGTTGAATTTAGAAAGCCAAGACACTTCCAGAAACTCCTTGAGACTGCTTTTGCCATTCATTAACCTCTTGAATTTTCCAGATGAGTACCATACAATATTTAAAATTGTTTTCAAATTTTCTTTTACTGACTACACTGCACCGCTAAGAGCTGATTTTACCTTAGTTCTCCCACCAACTCTTTTAGTTGCACTTTTTTTAGGAATACTGCAACACTGAAGGAAGCAAGCTTTAAAATTGCCCCCGAGATCCATAGTAAATCTCAGCGTAAGCATTTTCTAATGTCTACTCTCCACATTTCCTAAGCGAAAGTGGAGATCGAAAACAAAGCCACCCGGTGAGTTAACACACTCACACTTACATGTATACTAAGAGTCTGTTCGTACATCATGTCTGACTACCTTTCACCTTTAAGGCAGGTGTACGATAAGATGAAGGAAATGAAATACAATGTAACTCACATATAAAGAAAGCTATTTCCCCAAGCTCCTGGACACACTGAACTTCTGGCCTGCTCTCTCCTATTTACACATGGGCCTATTTGTTATTTATTTTCTTGGCTCATAAAATAGAAAACTTCAGGAAACAAGGAGGGCTGAGGGGGGTGGGTCTTCATCTGAATCTTGCTCTGCTAGCATAAAGAAAGATTTTGGGAATAAACAGGGCATCTGGTCCATGACAGTTGTTTAAATGCAGAAAGCAAGAGATTGCCATTTATGGACAGTAAATGTGTTCAAGTATAATGTTGTGTTTTGTGTGGTGATAAGGCCAGAGCAGGAAGCCCGAGGGGCCAGGAAGGAAGTACTCTCAAGCTTGGAGCAGCAGCGTTGAACTGTGAGCTGGGCAGGCTCAGGGCTGCAGCTGGGCAGAAACTGCCCTATTTTTAAAAGATAAACAGCCTGGATTACCCAGAATACTCACAGTGGCCACTTCACATGCATCAAAATGAAACAAGGAACTCACTCTTCACTTTGTCTGGGCACCATCAGTCTCCTTAAACTCTTATCTTCTGATAACCAGATTATGACTTCCCCAGTGTTCACTGTTGGCTTCTAGCACTTCTCATTATACTAGCGGACTTTGAGGTGTCTTGTTTCTGTCATCTAACCTTAATGACTACCAGCATTGCCATGCCAAGAAAGAAATTTT
Organism: Grammomys surdaster; assembly: GCF_004785775.1. Lineage (NCBI taxonomy): Eukaryota > Metazoa > Chordata > Mammalia > Rodentia > Muridae > Grammomys > Grammomys surdaster. Next base: position 2,592,516 of record NW_021604671.1, on the reverse strand, counting down.
AATATGAATTAATAGCAGAAAATCTTCTCACCTTATTAATGAGTTCATAGATATCTCCAAAATGTAACGAGTAGATCAATACCTGATGATCTTGGTAGATTGCTGAGAGCTCATGTGCAGACACAGGCTGTTATCAGTTGCTATGCTTAGCATCATGTGGAGCATCAGGCTCAGGATTCATTGGCTGCCTTGGCTGCCTTGAGTACACAACACCAACTTTCATGGATGTTCTTTATATGAAGCCTTATAAGGCAAGCATGGTGGTGCACTCTTTTAATGCCAGTACTCAGGAAGGAGAGGCAGTAGGATCTCTGTGAGGTTGAGGACAGCTTGGTCTACATATCAAGTTCCAGGATAGCCAGGACTACATAGAGAGATGCTGTCTCAAAACAAGCAAGCAAACAAACAAAAACACTATAGAAGCAAAGCAAAATGCTATTGCTTTATATGTGCCATGGTCAAGCAGTGATAAGAGTATAGAATAGAACCATCAGGATGACTGGTGAGGTGTCTTAATAAAGTTCAGGGGGGAGTGGGGACCAACAGAGAGACTTGAGGAAAAGTGGACCCTGACAAAAAAGTGGGAAGAAGTGTCAAAGAGAGATGGTATGTTTACAGCAGCAGGCTGCTCCAGGCACAGGACACAATAATCTCAAAATGTCTAAGGCATTTCAGCAGTGCTATGAGTGATCAACAGCCCCTAAACTTTGAAATGGACCATTATTAAGGTTACAGATTGAGGAACTCAGATCTACCTATGGTCTAGTATGAGATTGTACCATCTGCTGCACATAGCCTGTGCTCACCAGAGGTCAAACACCTAGTGACAGGAAAACTCAACAGCAGCATAGCCTCGCTCAGAAAAGACTAATTGATGCAATATGATATTTTTTTGTCAAAAGAAAAGGTAAAAGAGCCGGGTGTGGTAGCACATACCTTTAATACCAGCCCTAGGCAGGCAGAGGCAGGAGACTTCATGGCTAGCGTGGTCTACAGGGACAGTTCTAGGACATCAAGAACTATACAAAGAAACTTTGTCTCAAGAAACAAGAACGACAATACAATAATCAAAGAATGAACTAGCTCTGAAAAATCAAGATTGCAAACTGAACAGACTTCCCAGGATCTTCATGAAAGAGGAAAGACAAAAAAGCCAACTCCCACACCATTGGAGGAATGTGGCCTAAAGCCAGCATAAAGACTCAGTTTTATTGTCAAGATTTTTGCTCACTTGTATTTTGTTTGTTTGTTTCCTTGCTTGCTTGCTTATTGGAAACAGCATCTCATTATATAGCTCTGGCTGTCCTGGACCTCATTATGGAACTCAGAGAGATCTTCCTTCTTCTTCCTTTCCAGTGCTGGAGTTAAAGGTGTGTGCCACCACACCTAGCTCTCAAGAGTACTTTTTAAAAAAAAGATCTAGTCTTCTCTAGTAATGAACCTCCAATTTGTTTTCTAATACCAAGTGGTCAGCCCTAAAGTGATATGTATACAATCACCAGTAAACAGATTCAGTGGGTTGCAATTACATATTTATGTGTAGATAGATAGATAGATAGATAGATAGATAGATAGATACATAGATACATAGATAGATACATAGATACATAGATAGATACATAGATACATAGATACATAGATACATGGATGGATAGACGGATGGATAGATAGATTATAGATAGATAGATAGATAGATAGACAGACAGATAGATAGATAGATAGATAGATACATAGATACATAGATACATAGATACATAGATACATAGATAAATACATGGATGGATAGATAGATTATAGATAGATAGATAGATAGATAGATAGATAGATAGATAGATATGACAATAATTTTAAAAAAGAAAAAGAGACCACAAATTTGAGAAGGAATAAGGGAGGAGACACGGAGAGGTCAAAAGGATAGGTCAAGACAGGTAAAGGGAAGAAATGAAAGGGGGAAGGAATGTAATTTTCTTTTAATTAAAAACAGAAATCATTAAGAAAAAAATCTTGATTCATGGCAAAATTGAATAGAAGGTAAAGAAACTCCTGTGCTCCCTGTCCCCACTCTGGCAAAGCCTCTTGCACTGTAAGCATCACTGCCAGAGTAATGCATCACTACAGTGCACAGAGCACGGAGAAGGGCATTTACCCTTCACCTTGTTCATAGTAACCAGGACTCAGGAACAAGTGGACAAGGAATACAGGTTCTTCCTCAGTATCTGAGAGGGGATGGTTGCAGAAAGCCTTCATAGGTATAGAAATTTAAGAAGAACTGGAGATACAACTCAATACTGGCATGATGAAGACCTTGGTCCAATCTCCACCATGGGAAAAAATTCAAAGATGCACAAGTTTCCTAGATCAGGCTCTTGTATCTGCAGATGTTACCCACAGTTACAGAAGGACACCTGAAGACAGTAAGCAATAAAAAAATAGCCATCGTTCTTTCAATCCTGCTAACAAAAAACTAAGTAAAAGAGACAAGACAATGCATGAAAAATAATTTTAGGCGACGCGTGGATGCCCTCCGGTGAAAGAAGGAGTACCTCAGCTGCCCTTCGTCTCCTTTTGTTGGGCTGCCGCTCCTTCTGAATCATGGCGCCATCACTGTGGAAGGGGCTTGTAGGTGTCGGGCTCTTTGCCCTAGCCCACGCTGCCTTTTCAGCTGCGCACCATCGTTCTTATATGCGATTAACAGAAAAGGAAGATGAATCACTACCAATAGATATAGTTATTCAGACACTTCTGGCTTTTGCAGTTACCTGTTATGGCATAGTTCATATCGCAGGGGAGTTCAAAGACATGGATGCCACTTCAGAATTAAAGAATAAGACATTTGATACATTAAGGAATCACCCATCTTTTTATGTGTTTAACCATCGTGGTCGAGTGCTGTTCCGGCCTTCAGATGCAACTTCTTCAAACCTAGATACATTGTCCTCTAATACGTCATTGAAGTTACGAAAGTTTGACTCACTGCGCCGTTAAGCTTTTTACAAATAAAATAACAGGACAGACACAGCATTGAGTATTGGAGTTTGGGGTGTAAAACACTCCCCCCAACATCAGTATTTATATTGCTATTTCAGAGCTAGTTAAAATAATCTATGGCCCTTGTTTATACATTATTGATCCGATCAAATGGTGCATGAGTTATCTGTGAAATGAGTCTTTGAACTTTCGTAGAGAGGTTTTTTGTTGATTTGAAACAATTCCCATGTTTTATAAAAGTCACTGTTTCAAATATAATTCCCTAAAAAATGTTGGGATTTTTGTGATTATTTATTTCGTAGATTTCTTTTCTTTTGCACTACAGCTTTTAGGAATCCTGGAAATACCATGTAACATCTGCGTTTTGCAGCACAAGAGTCAAATGGTCTTTAGTTCTTATCAGACCAACTTCTTTAAGAAGACCAAAATGGTGACTTTACCGTTTTTCTTGGGTCCCCTAAAAAGTGACTCTGCTTTTACAGATACTTGCCAATTTTTACTTTATTAATGGTTTCTCTCTGGACCCCACTCGCTGATACTAACATCAGCTGTCTTGTTTCATCATTTCTAAGATTCTGTGTGCAGTGAGCAATTTTTGTGTCAGAAATTCTATCATAACATATATTTAACAAGTTCATCTTGCTGTAAAACTACTCAGTTCTTTTGTTGTAAAATTTTCACTGATTGTACCATGTAAGACTAGTTGAAAGAAAGTAGACCAAAAAGACAATTTGTGACTTCATTATCTTGCGTAGGTAGAATAGTATTGATTGAGGAAAACTGACTGTCATTAGCCAGTCTCTCTCATTCTAAGTCTGTTGGTTTATGTCGTACTAAACTAGTGAATTAGTGAAAGTAAAGGAAACAGCTCATTTTATCTAAAGGCCAAAGAAACTGGGCCAAATATGTTCTAAATATTTGGAGTTCATCTATTTAAATTCTCTTAGAAAATTAAGGTCATTTAAGAAGTTGTTTTGCAGCTTCTCACTGAGAGCTTGCCTGGAGTTTTCCATCTCTGTGGTGCTGAAGGTGAGGATAAGGATGGCATTGAATGTTTTTCAGAAGCAGTAGTTTTACTCTAAGAAAATCGGAGTAGCTTTTTCAGCTAGAAAACTCAGAAGCTCAACATTACTTTAGAGATTATTGCTTTCCACAAGCATGAACACATTACTTGTGTTAAACTATATAGCTGTAAAGGGAATAACTGTAGCTTTTGATAGGAAACCCGCCTGATGCTTTTTGTTTGTTTCAGGCAGAGTCTTCATATCAAGATGTTCTTTTACTTGGTAGCATTTTTTGATTAGGAATGAACCTCAGCCTTTCTGCCCACTCATACACAGCCTCAAAGGACAAGGTTATTTTGTCATTTCTTTGTTGGTTTCGGTTTTTGTTTGTAAACAGGATTCCGTATAACCTGAGCTAGCCTCAAACTTACTATGTAGCTGAGGATGATCCTCATGACTCTACTGCATCAGTGCTAAGATTATAGGTGCTGCCACTACACTTGGGGTTTGGGGTCCTGGGGACTGAACCCAGGGCCTCATGCATGCTAGGCAAGCACTGGACCAGCTGAACTACATCCCAGGCCCTTGACATCGAGTTGTGATTCTTGAGCTCTTGTTTTGCTAGCTAAGTCTATGGAGCACCGACTCTGTTCTCTAATGAGAACAGACTCAGAAATCTGCTGATTACCTACAATAATTTAGAAATAGGCTAAAAGGGTAAAGTCAAGCCAGGTGTGGTGGCATGTGCTTGTAATCCTAGCACTTACAAGGCTGAAACAGGATCACAAGTTTAGGGCAAATCTGGGCTATCTTAATGAATTCCTATCTTAACCCCAACCCCCCAAAAAATTGAATCCAAGGACTAATGTGATAGTTAAATCAAAATGGCATGCACGAAGCATGCTGTACACTAGGCTTTTCTGCCATCCTCCTCGACTATTACTTGACTGAGGAGCCTCTTGTTTTCTTCTCTTTGGAGACTGTTTTCCCTTCTTAATGTGTTTTCATAACAATGTTACTGAGAATCTCTGTGTTTTGTACTTCCATTCTTTAAAGGGTGTATAGTTGCCAGATGTGGCTCACCCCTACAATACTAACACTCAGGAGGCCAAGGCAGGAAAGTTGTCACACAAGTTCAAGACCAGAATCAGATACACAGTGAGACCTTATCTTTAAAGAAGTTATACAAATTGTAAAGGGTAACTTTAAATATACTTACAGAATTATGCACCACTTGATAAATCCAGGCCATTTCACTCCCCTCCAGGAAGTCCTATATTCTTTAGTAGTCACCTCTGATTTCCTCCCAGTGTGTCCCACCTAGGTCCTAGGAAACCAATGGTTTATTATATGCATAATCTGATCATTTACTATAAATGAATTAATACAAGATTTAGTCATTTGCAACCAGTTTCCTAAGTATGATTTCCTATGTGGGATGAATGCTCATTCTGAGAACTCAGAGCCCAGTACAGTGAGAGGAAGTGGCTGGGGTTGTAAATCTGGCAGAAAACTTGCCTAGCACATGCAAGACCCTAGGCTCATCCATAGTATCACAGAGAAAAAGCTAGTTGCTAAATCCATGAATCTAAAGAGGGAAAGCCAGATACCTGACAGACTCTAGAGTTAATCTTATTAAATAGAATAGTTTCCCTCCTAGCCAAAATATCCATTCTATACCACTGCTTCTAACTTCCATTCTAGTTACTTCCACCCTCGCTTTGGTTTTGTCAAGACAGGGTTTCTCTGTGTAGCCCTGGCTGTCTTGGGATGCACTTTGTCGACCAGGCTAGACTTCAACTCACAGAGATCCACCTGCCTCTGCCTTCCAAGTTTTGGGATTAAAGGCATGCGCCACCAGTACCTGGCCCGTTCTAGTGTCTACAGTGGATATTAAAATCTATTCTTGTCTACTCAGCCAAGAAAATCCTGCTTAAAATAATGCTACATCATTTGGCAGATAACTGACATGGTAAATTTAGATGTGTCCACCTTTGGACAGCTTGTATACCTCAAACCAGGTAATACTCCCATTTTTTAAATCGACTTCATTGAATGTCTGCTACCTTCTTGAAATATGGTACTATTAAGACTAAATCAGATTTGGGTGCATCGTAACAGTGCTAAGTGTGTTCAGTAGAATTTTATTTACAATACTGTGTGATAGTCCACTACTGCCTAGGGTAGTTGAAAACCAGTGATCTGATCTAGTGCTAGGTAAGCCTATAACTGACATGATTTCAGTGACACTCAAAAATAGGAGACATACTCATCAAAGTTCTCCAGAATGCAGGAACACACTTCATAACCAGGGAACTAGCCAAATCCTATGGGCTAATAGCTCTGCTGCAGGGACTAAAGATTGTGAATTGGTGGCAAGTATGCACACTAACTCCCTAATAATTCTTCCAAAGCACTCGTGGCATACTTTTGAGTGATATAACATAACAGCATCTTCTTGGCTGTATGTGACCGGTTTCCATGATGTATCGAATACTGTCATTTGTTAGCCTTGATGCCTGTAACACCAATAAACCCACTGTTGGATATATTTTTTCTCTTTAAAAAAAAAAGAAAAAAGAAAAATAATTTTATTTAAGTTTCAAAAATGGTCAAGCCAAACTGAGATATTATTTGTTAAATAATTATTGGCATATGTTTGTGTTTAATTATGTTCTATTTAAAATTAAAATGCCTTATTAAAATACAGATGCTGTAAGTTTCAATTTTACTTTCTGTGTATATGCATGTGTGCATGTGCATGCACATGAGGAGGTTGCATATGAGCTAACATGTGTGAATAGAAGCTAGAGGAGGATAGGTGCTCAGTCCTATCACTTTCTGCCTTATTTTCTTCAGTTAGGATCTCTCACTGAGCCTGGAGCTAGGCTGGTGGCCAACCAGACTTAAAAATCCTCCTGTCCACCTGCAAAAGCACTGAGGTTTCAGGTGCATGTACAGCCATACTCAAATTTTACTTGGGTGCTGGGTGCTCGATGATTCTGCTTGTGCACCAAGTGAATCAAGATCCATCCTCCAGCCCTTGGGGTTGCTTATGCTTTTATTTTAATATCAGTGTTTTTGGGTGTTTGTTTGTTGCTTGTTTTAGTTTTATTTTGTTGTTTTTCTTTTTTATTTATTTTTTTTGCTTTGTTTTGGTTCTCATTTTTGTTTTAGTTCTCATTTTTTGTATGTTTTGTTTTGTTTTAGTTTTTGGAGATAGGGTTTCTCTGTGTAGACCTGGCTATCCTAGAACTCTCTTTGTAAGACCATGCTAGCCTCAAACACACATGCCTGCCTCTGTCTCCCAAGTGCTGGGATTAAAGGCATGAGTAATCACTTCTGGCATGGGTTTTCTTTTAGCAGTTACCTCTGGGAATCTATCCAGGTGTATGCGTGTGTGTGTGTGTGTGTGTGTGTGTGTGAAAGAGAGAGAGACAGAGACAGAGACACAGAGAGACAGAGACAGAGAGAGGCAGAGACAGACAGAGAGAGACAAAAACAAAGACAAAGACAGAGAGACAGCGAGAGATCTTTCCTTGAAAAAAAAATGTAAGCCTAGCAGTTTAGTTCTCTTTTTGTGTGTGTGAAATAGTTTGTCCTTTTTTAAAACTGTTTTGCACATGCAAAATTATCCTGGTACAATACCCAGGAGATGCACACAGCTGTAGGAATGCTTTCTTCACTCCATTTGCTTGTGTTTTTCTTATAACTTTATGGCAAAGAAATCTGAAGGGAGAGGAAGTGTGAACAACCAGAGAGGTAGGAAAATACCTCCACCCAGTATCTTCCGGAAGGAAGGGGCAAGACAGCAGAATTGGAGCAATAATAGTCACTTGTCTTTGGCTGCAGTGAGGGCTGTCATTATTTTATGGACCTAGTTGGAGCACAGGCAGAGATCCTGGCTCTCTGAGATCAGGTACTACTGCAGGTTTTACTCACAGAACTTACAGAAAGCATCAGCACTTCTTGGGTGAATTCCCACACTCTGACCAAAGTTGCTCTTCTGTTTGGATGGTTGCCTCATGGGGCAGAACACATCCTGGCCAGAATCCTCTGCCTAGAGATTAACAGGCTGAGCATCAAGAATAGCCTAGAAATCTCAACTCTGCCCATCACTCTGTCTGTTACCTAGCCCACCACCACCAGGATATTCTGTCCCCTGAGCCCCATCACAGCATGTAACTCTCACTCTTAGTTTTAGCTACCTAATTTTTGACAGCTTTTTCCCCTTTTCAGAGGAGATGCTCTGTAGATGGTTATAGAAAGTGCCTGTACCTGCCTGGCTCTAACTCTAGTATTTTCCAGTACATTGAATGGCTCTTTACATCATCAGCCTCCAACATCCTCAGCCTGTCCCACCTTATCAAAGCATTGCCCCTTTCATTTTGATGTCAGGGCTGGCTACACTTCCAGGAAACTATCAATCCTATATGCCTAGCTCTCTGTGTGTGTCACCTTCCTACAGCACCTGAGCAGTACTATCTGCTTGTACAAACTCTCTTACAGCATTTGAGCAGCTACCTGTCTGTACACATACATATTCCTACAGCGCCAAACTAGTCGTCTGCCTATACTCACACCCTACAACAGCTGAATGTGGGTTACTCTGTCCAATACGATAGGGACCTGAATGGAATATAAGGGGGAGGAGAGAACTCTCAAGACAGATGATCTTTCAGCTTCCTGGCTCTACAATGGGAGCTACTGTGCTCCACCATACCTCCAAGCTGGAACAGACTAAAACCTCAGGAACTGAGCAGAATAAGTTTTTCCTCCTGCTAAATTGTTTCATTCATTGTTTAAAGGAAATGTGTTTTATTTAATCACAGCAAAAGAAAAAGTAACCGCTCAGACCCCTAGAAGCATATGATAACCTGTGTAAATAAAACACGTGTTTCCCACCCTGTCTACCAACGCCAGTGACCTAGCACAGATAAAATCCTGAATTTTCTTCATACTACCTGTAGCTCTAGTAAAAATCAACGTTGTGGTAAAAGATAAGAAGTTGTGATTTGTGGTGGTTTGAATGAAAATGGACCTCGTAGGTCCATAGGGAGTGGCACTATTGGAATGAGTGTGTCCTTGTTGGAGGAAGTGTGTTATTGAGGGTGGGCTTTGAGTTTCAGATGCTTAACCTTGGCCCAATGTCTGCCTCTCTCCCTCTCTCTCCCTCTCTCTATAGATAGATAGATAGATAGATAGATAGATAGATAGATAGATAGATACTCTAGATACTGATCCAGATATAGAACTCTCAAGTCCTTCTTCAGCCCCATGTCTGCCTGAAAACCACAAGGCTTCCCACCATGATGACAACGGACTAAAACTCTAAAGTGAATTCTTTTCTTTATAAGAGTTGTCATGGTTGTGATGTCTCTTCACAGCAACAAAACACTAACTAGGACATGATTATAAATTTGAAATGCACTATATAAGAAAAATAATGTTGTGAACTCATTGAAAATAACAGGATTTGAATACATGCATTAAGGATACCAAGAAAATCTAGAATTAATTATTTCAAGTACTAAATTAATTAATCTGATTGTAAAGGAGAGAAAGAAGGAAAGGACAGTAGAGAGGAAGGAAGAGAGGCACAGAGGAAACTATGATGTGTTTCTGGAGAAAGAGCAGAAAAGCCTCAAATAGGAAAAGAAGACATGGAGAAGGAGGCAGAGAGAAAAAGAAAGAGGTTTAAATAATGATTTAGTGTCCTTCACTCACAAGAATATGGGCCACTTATCAAGTTCTAGAAATGACCCTCTACTTCCCAGTATGCTAAGGTTCTCTCTTGCGCTTGTAAGTAACACATTAGAGAAAGAGAGAGAAAAAAGGAACATTAAGGAAAAGACAATATCCTTGGCTGAAATTCTGGTAGAATTTCTGAAGCTCCTTCGAATAATTAATGTTATGATACATGATAAAAGAGACAAATTAATTCAAGTCTCTGTCCCCTTTCTGAGATTACAAACATTTTCATTTTCAAGACTTCACTTGAAACTTCAGTTCACTACTAGATAGGAAAACAAGAGCAGAACTTGGCAGAAACAGAGATCAGATAGAGTTTACAAACAGAACGATCTGTCTTGATCAAAGAATATAATCCAGAGCACAGGCCATACACAGCAGGTGTTATGTCACTGCCCAGATTGCAGGAAGAGGTCAGGGGAACAGACTCTGCTACATGAGGAAAGTGAGCAGATACGCTGAGACTAAGTCTTCCACAGTGTGGGACTGCATAAGGGTATCCTGGGTCATGGTTGAGCAGGTACCTAGAACCCCAAGATTCTCCGTGGAATTCTGCATGAGAACCGGCAGGAGTTCGGTCCCTCCCATCATCCAAGATCCTAAAAAGCAGTCACATAGATCTCCATAGAGTCATATAGGCCAGGCTATAGGCCTCAGGCCCTAGGGATTTACATACTAATGAAGGCCAGAGGGCAGAGCAAATTAAACATTCCTCACCCAGATCCTCCCCCAATCCTCCCCCTTTCTCCCTCCCTATATAACTCGGGACTGCCCTGAGTTTTTGGAGGGTACGCCTAGATCCATCTATTATCCGCCATGACAATAAACCTTTTTGGAACCAAGGACTTCCTCGTGTTACTGGGGCCTGCCGCCACCAAGGCCCTCAGGCCGCTGGAACCATAGGATCTTCTTCCCTAATGTGGCGGCCTTTTTAAATTTTCCCCACACCACAGTATGGATTTGTTTATCATATCTGAATGTCTTGTTCTGAAAAATAAGAAGAAAGTAGTCAAGACATGTGGATGGGGCAGAAAATAATTTTATTTGAGTATTAAGAATGACTCTGACAATAAGACAACTGAAAGCAATCAGGGGATACAAACAGAAAAAGAAGAAATCAAAATATCTTTATTTTTAGATGGTATGATAATATATATAAGTGATCTGAAAAATTCTACTAGGAAATTCCTACAGCTGAGAAACAGTTTCACGATAGAAGTGGAAACAAAATCAACTCACAAAAATCAGTAGTCTTCCTATATGAAAATGGGACTCCTGAGTGTGTGAACGGGTGGGTCTCTTATTCTTGTGCCTACTCTTGGGCTCTTTTCCTTCTGTTGGTTTGCCTTGTTCAGCTTTAATGTGATAGTTTTGTCTTATCTCACTGTATTTTAATTTTATTATTATTCCTTACAAGCCTGTTCTTCTTCAATGAGAGACAGAAATAAAGTGGATCTGGCTGTGGGTGAGTGTGTGTAGAGGAACTGGAAGAATTAGAGGAAGGGGTGATGTGTTTTTATAAAACCAAGGATATGTTTTATCGAGCACAGTATGATGCTGGTGGGAAGGGGTGTCTCAGGAGGCTCATGATGAGGCATTCCTCCCCAACCCCAGGTACAAGCCATAAGGGTGAGGTATAGAATAGAGTTTATTTGCGGGCATGGGAAGGGGAGCAGAGAAGGGTGTAGAGGCAGAGAAAAAGAGAGGAGAGAGAGAGAGAGAGAGAGAGAGAGAGAGAGAGAGAGAGAGAGAG